>NW_024523800.1:67379-313335 GCF_017590135.1 Pyrgilauda ruficollis
GGTCCCCAGTTCCCACCGGGGCTCCCCCATCCCTCCTCTGGAGTGGGGATGGATGGGGTTCAGAGCTCCAGAATCAGGGGGACGGCCAAGATTCCCAGTTCTGGGGAGTGAATGCACCCTTTGGGTGCATCCTCAGGGTCCTGGGGCGCAGGGGAAGCACACTGAGGGGTGCAGGTTTTGAGGGGGCTGCCCTACCCCAGCCCCTGACCGGGGGTCTCTGGGATGTGCTTTAATCTCCCCAGGGCTGGGGTTTTTCCCATCTCCCCATGGGAAGGTGGCCAAATATCCCTCAAAAAGGCAAACTGAGGTGTGGGGGGTCCTCAGCCCATCCCTGAGAACACCTGGGGGGTTTGCAGAGTTTAATTTCCTGCCCTGCTGCTGACCCGAAGGGCTCTTCTACCTCCCTTCCTCCTCCTGCTTGTCCCCAACCCCTTCTGGGGACAGTTGGGGGAGTGAAGGTGCCGCTCCCCAGGCTCAGCTGGGACTGCAGGTCCAGGGTGTCAAAATCCAGGTGAGGCTGTCCATCCCCCCCGGCCAAGGCTGCAGAATGCTCCAGGATGGGATGGAGCTGAACCTGGGATGGGGGAGCTCCCAGGGAAGAGCCTCCCCCGTCCCTGGGGGTTCTCCCCTTGATGGGAACCTCCCCTTGGCAGCAGGAGAAGGGGCTGGATCTGGGGAGTGGGGCTGGGGTGGGTGTCCCTGTGCCGGTGTCCCTGTGCTGGTGTCCCTGTCCTGGTGTCCCTATCCCAGTGTCCCTGTGCTGGTGTCCCTGAGTCAGTGTCCCTGTCCTGGTGTCCCTGTCCCTATCCCAGTGTCCCTGTGCCGGTGTCCCTGTCCTGGTGTCCCTATCCCAGTGTCCCTGTGCTGGTGTCCCTGAGTCAGTGTCCCTGTCCTGGTGTCCCTGTCCCTATCCCAGTGTCCCTGAGCCAGTGTCCCTATCCCAGTGTCCCTGAGTCAGTGTCCCTGTGCCGGTGTCCCTGTCCCTGTGCCGGGAGCTGCTCTGGCAGAGTGTTGTGGTAGAACTGGAAGAGCAGGGCCAGAGCAGAAGGTCAGGTGAAGGTGTGGGTTTGGCACAGCTGAGGGGCTGGGGAGTTGTGGGTCACTTTTTGAGGGCACCCGTGGAGCTGTCTGGGAGAACTGGTACGGCTGGAGTCAAACCGGCCGTGTGGGAAGGGTTGGAAGTGCTGGAAGGAAGGCTCCTGCTCCTTCCAGCCCGGGATGGACTCCCAGCTGCTCTGCACCTGCTTCTCTTCCCTACTCCAGCACAGACACCCACTTATGCTTCTCAGGACTCATGTTTTCCCCTCCCAAACCACCAGCTCCCACAGGATCCAGGGTCTGAGCCTTTGCTATTTCCCTGACCCTCTGGGATGAGTTTGTGCCCAGCTCAATCTGTTTTCCCTCCTAATCTTTGAGACTTGAGCTGATTTGCACCCAGGAATTTTCTTTTTTTTTTTTTTTCTTTTTTTTTTTTTTTTTTTTAAACTTTCCTTTATTTGCAATAAATAATAAACTATAATACAAAGATCTCAACACAGAATCCAAAAAGTCTCATTGTTTGGGAATAAAAAGGACTCCCAGCACCAGGAAAGGTGAAAGAGCATCTACGAGCAGCCCCTGGGCTGGGGGTAGCTGCACCCCCCTGCCCTAAGCAGTTGTTCCCCTTCCCCCAGGGGCCCCCAGGTGTTCCCATACCTGGGCCGGGTGAGGTCCTGCAGGTGCCCCAGTGTGGGGTGTGGGGCCCTGCCACAGTGCAGAGCTGCACCGGGAGGGCAGGACTGGAGCTGAGGGTGCCAGGGCCTGGCTGATGGGCTTTGTGGCTGTGGGGAAGCTGGGGAGGTTCTAGAGCTCATGCAGGGGTTCTTTACACACACAGAGAGCCCCCGGCCTTCCGGCATCCACGGGGCCTGGATGGGAAGGTCTGGATGAAGAGTCAGCAGCTGCAGCTGGGTGTGGTGGTTGCCTGGCTTTGGGGCACACACGAGCCCATGGGTGGGCCTTCCTCCCCTCCCTCGGCTTGGCTTTGCCAGCTGCTCTTATGGCGGGGTCAGCTCCATGGACTTCTTCCTCTCCTCCCGCTGCTCCTCCCACTCCTCCTCGGACTCGTAGGTGCCCTTGATGATGGCCACCCTGTCAGACATGTTCATGCAGTAGGGGACCAGGATGTAGAAGTAGAGCAGGGAGGCCAAGCAAGCCCCAAGGATGGGCCCAACCCAGAACACCTGGAAAGCAACAGGGACGTGGTGAGAGCGGCTCCCGGGGCTGCTGCTCCAGCTCTGCTCATGGCTCCATCCTTCATCATCCATCCCTCCATCCATCCCTCCATCCATCCATCCATCCATCCATCCATCCATCCATCCCTGCTCCACATCTCCTGCCATGCAGAGAGGAAAGTACCTTTTCCAGAGACTTCCTGGGCTGAACCCCCCCCCCCCCCACCCCCAGGTCTGTGCTCACTGAGGGCCAAACCTGCTCTGTGAGTCTGGGGCTGAGCTTGCAGGAAGTGCTGGGTGAGAGGAAGGACCAAGCTGGGCTCCTCTGTGGGCTTCCTTCCCCTCAGATGGTGCACCAATGGTGCTCAGGGGGCACCACGGCTGATTTCCATGCCTGGAAGTGTCCAAGGCTGGGTTGGATGGGACTTGGAGCAACCTGGGCTGGTGGAAGATGTCCCTGCCCATGGCATGGGGACTGGATGAGTTTTTAGGTTGTTCCCACCCAACCTATCCTGGGATGGGCTCATTTCTGTCCCTTGGCTGGCTCTGTGCCTGGGGATTAACTGTTCCTGATGCACCAGGGAGCAAAACCTCCCTCCTTCTCCAGCCCCTTTTAATCCTTCCTGCCTGGGGTGGGCTCTGAAACCCCCACCCCTGCCATTCCCACGGCAGTCCCTGCCCTGTCCCCACATGGCCCCCACCAGTCCCTGTCTGCAGTGCCACCAACACCCACCCAGTGCACGGGGCTGAACCTCCTGGTGACAACGGCGGGCCCGAAGGAACGTGCAGGGTTCATGGAGCAGCCGGTGAAGTAAATCTGGAGGGGTGGAAAGAACCCTGGGTTAAGGAGCAGATCAGAGCCACCCTTTGGGAGCAGGGACTGAGTGGCCCCTGATGTGTCTCTGTTCCACAGAGCTGGAGATGACCCCTCACCACAAAAGACCCCAAGATCTCCTGTGTTTGCTCCTCCAGAGCAGCTCCCTCAGGACCAGCTGCACGAGGGCCTTTTGGGAAGCTCTGTGCTCGCAGGACCCTCCCCCTGGACTCACCCCCACCAGGTGGCCCAGGGTGACCGAGAGGCCGATGGACAGTGCTGGGGAGCCGACGCCGTTGCGCCGGTTGTCCGTGGATGCGAAGATGCAAGCGGCCAGCTGGAAGGTGAGGATGATCTCCACCACCAGGGCCTGGCCTGGGGTTATGTTGTTGTTGAGCTGGAATCACAGTGAGAGTGACAATAATTAACCCTCCCAGGGCTCTGCACCACCAGGAGGGCTCCCGGGTGCTTTGCTGGGAAGTTTGGGAGGGTGAAGTTGGAGGAGAAAACCCTCAGGGGCCCTGCCCAGCCCCTGCTTGAGCTCCCTGCTCCTTCTCTGAAAGGAAAGAAATGATCTTTCTTGATCTGTCTCTCCCCCAAGCCTGTCCCTTCCCTGGGCTCTCCACATATCTCTCCACTTCCCTATCTCCACAACACTGAGTGCTTTCCCACCAAATCCCTTTTTTCCTGTATTTCTTTGATCCTTGTAGGCTGTTGTACCCTGACTTCTGCCCTGCACTTTGTGGAGCACCTGCCCAGGAGGATGAGGAGCAGCTGGGATGGGATGGAGGGAGAGGGTTGGGATGAAGGTCATGGGCTGGAATGGGCTGTTGTGTCCCAATGACTCTGCACAAAACCCTGGGGACTCTCAGGGGAACTCGATCCCACTGTACATGAAAAGGACAAAGTGACCCAACCCATCACGGATCATTTTTTATCTAAATCTGGCTTGTTTGGGATGTGGAACCTGAGGAATGAGAGGCATTGGAGCTCCTCATGCCAGTGACCGATCCCTCTGACACGTCTGCTGCCCCCAGGGGTCCAGGCCTGTCTGTGGTTGGAGCAGCAGCTCCACCACTCTCATTGCAGATGTTCTCCAGCACTGCCCCGAGGGTTTCAGGCTGTGCTTCATTCCTGCTTATCTCAGAGGGTTCTGCTGTGCCCCCTCCTCCCCTGGGAGCAGCCCCTGCTGCTTGCGGCCCCTTGACACCGTCCTGCCCTCGCTCCTTCTCCAGGTCTTCCCCACCACTCTCCCCACCTGTCTCTGTTCCCAGCTCCCCCAGTGCTCTGGTTCCAGTGGGCTCCTGCTCCCGCTGCCCGTACTGGTCTGACTGGGCTCTGCTCCCTCCCTTCCCCTGCTGCTGGCACGGCTCCTCTCCCGCGCTAATCTCCAGGTGGAGAGGCTGCACTGCGCACATCTCAATGGTGCGGGTGACTCACGGGGCCCTCAGGACAGAGGAAGCCCTCATTAAAGGAGGGAAAAACATCCCACTCATCACTCGCACAATAAAGCCGTCATGTCAGAGCTCGGCTTCACTCCGGTCCCATTCCCAGCCCGCTGTGCGTGCCGGACAGAGCACTGAGGATCCATCCCGACCGATTCTCCTCCCCGTGTCGGTGCCAAAGGGAAGGCAAGGGAAGAGGGGAGCGCCCCAGGCAGGGACTCACTGCGTTGATGGCCAGGTTGCCGCGGGTGTTGGCAGGGGTGACGCCATAGAGGATCCCGGCGCCGGCGATGGCCCCGACCAGCTGGGCCACGACGTAGAGCAGCGTGCGGAGCAGGGAGATCTGGTTGCCTACGAAGAAGGCGATGGTCACGGCGGGGTTGATGTGGGCGCCGCTGATGTGGCCGAAGGCCTGCACCAAGGTGCCGATGGCCAGCCCGAAGGCCAGCGCGATCTGCAGGATGCTGGGCAGTGCCGACGGCCACTTCAGTGCCGAGCCCAGCCCGATGAAGACAAAGATGAGTGTGCAGAGGAACTCCACAAAGACGGCTCGAGCAAAAGCCAGGGTTAGTATTTCCTTCTTCATGGTGGGAGCAGGTGGAGGGCAGCCAGGGAGGAAGAAAGTTTAGGATTGCTCTGTGCCCGGGCTCTGGTGTGTGCAGCCGGGTGTAGGGCCATACCTATCTATATATGCAAGAGCAGCAGGAGCTGTGTTACAGGGTGGTGGGTGGAGCCAGGGGATTAGCCAGTCCTCCCAAATTACCAAGTGAACCTGCAAAAGTTTCCACCTGAAAATGTCTTCAGAGCCTCTTGGTGAACCTGTGACTCAGATACTGGTGGTATTTCTCTCCTTTCCCTCTGCAAACAAAGAGCCCCTATAGGGTGTCTCTGTGGTCGTTAAATAACGAGGTTGCATAACGAGGCTGAGCTCCCTCCTCTGCTTTTGGCTTTTCCTGCCTCTCACCAGGTCCTGGGTGTTTCACTAGCACAGGTGTAGTTAATCTTTGCTCCCTCCCTTCCGTCCCTGTGCTTGCACACTCCTCCTGTTGGAAAACCCTTGTTGGGCTGGAGGAGCTTTGCTGGGGCTGGGCTCCGTGTGTGTTCGATTTCCATGGAACCTTGAAATGTAAAGGAAAATCAAACACCTGGAGCTTCTCCCAGGCTGTCAAGAGAGCTCAGCTCCAGGAAATAAGTGGTTTGCGGTTGTCCAGGGAGCAGGGGAGGGTTTGGGGGAAGCTTTGTCCATCTGGGGAGCTGTAGATGAGCCGGAGCTTCCTTGAGGTGCGCAGATGGAGATATAGCACGGAGAGGGCTCCTGGTGCAGAGTCTGGCTGGAAACCTCTGCTCCCTTTCCTTTCTGCTGCTCCTTCCAAAACACTGGAACAAGTGCTGGAGTTGGGGCGTGCAGCTGGGAATGGTGTCTCCTCCCCATCACCCTGTGCCCTTTCCTTTTCTTTCTGCCTTTCCAGCTCTTGCTCAATGAGCAATGATTTTGCTCCTGGGAATGCCAGCACCAAGGCACAGGCTCAGCATGGACACAGGCTGTGTTTACACATCCCCTTTCATGTTCCTGGGGCGCTGCCCTCCATCCCAAACCCATACATTGGCAGATGCTTGGCTGGCAGGGAGGGGCAGGGGAGGCTCTCAGGGCTGTGCACATGGAGCTGGTGGAAAAGGTCTCAGGTGACACTTAACAAAGAATTCTTGGTTCTCTCATAGCCCTCGCAGCCTTGTGCCAGGATATTTGTTTTAGATGGGTTTGGGTGCTGGATTTGCTCTCCTTGCTCGGTTGATCCACTTTTCCTTTCCCAGATGATGCCCGGGCTGGTTTTATCCCTGGCTGCCAGGTCCCTCTGCAGGGGCAGCCACGCTGCAGCACTCAGGGAGCAAAGATCTGCATTTGTAAATTGTAAACCAGTTGGACATGGGCAAAATCCTCCCTAAATCAAAAAAGTTGGATTCACTGCTGCCTTCTGAGGAAGCCTGGGGGGGTCAAACACCTGGAGGATTCCTGTCCAGAGCAAGGAGAGAGGACTTCTTGTCCAGGACTGGAAATAAATGAGCTTTTCTCTTCCTTTGTACCCAAAATCCTGAGCAAAACAGACCTGGAGGGCCTCGAGGGACTGAAGATCTGTTACAGCCTTAATTCCTGATAATGGTTTTCTCCTGGATCTGCTGATCCCGGGGCTGATTGCAGAGTCAAAGCCCAGATCTGTTATCCTCGAAACACCTGGTCCGTTGGCGTGTTTTGGTGAAAGTTTTGCAAGCTGGTATTTCAAGACACCCTGGCCGGATTCCAGGGTGGTAATTACTTGCCACTTCCCTTCAGCCCTGTCTGTGGCTCCAGCTGGATAAAATGATCCCTGTTCCCATCCTTCAAACCCTTCCTCGATGTCTCCATCCCCTGCTGGCAGCTGCATTTTGCTGAGTGTGCTCCTCCAGCACACTCCTCGCTTCGGCTGAAAGGCCAAAAAATTGCTCTTCCAGCCTCCCAAGCGTGGATAATAGCAAGCAAAATCCTGCAGCTGACTAGGAAATATAATCAAATAGGGCTGGGAATGAAAGGAAAACTTCCGGAAAACACACCATGCAAAGCTTCTCTTCCTGAGGCAGTTCGGGAACCTTTTCTAACTGGGGCATTCCTGCTTGCCTCCTCCGATGCCAGCCCTGGCACTTGGAAGGCTCCCTGTCCTCTCCGTGGCTCCATGCCACCCGAGGAGCTTGGCTGAACTGAAAGTGCTTTGATGTGTCGGGTTTAATGGAATTGGGCAAGGTGCTGCAGGCCTGGGGCAGGCTGGTGCTGACAGACGGACACCCACGTGCAGGGGTCACACACGCCTCGCCTCACCCGCCCTGCAGGAGACAGCACAGGAGGCTTTTGGCAACCAGGGCAGGTTTGGCTGCCTCCTCCCTCCTCCTCATCCTCCTCCTCATCCTCCTCTTCCTCCTCCTCCTCCTCGCTGGCATCGGCAGGCAAACAACACAACCCAAACCTGCCCCAATCTCCCACTCAGGAGAGGGACCCCAAAGTGGGGAGGGGGTGGGAGGGAGGCAGCTGCTGCCTCATCCTCACCTGCGGCTGCCTCGCCCAGGGAGGCTGTGTGTCATTGAGGCCACCCTGTGCCAGCCCCTGGCAGTCCCTGCTGTCACCCAGCTCGTAGTTGGAGCCTGTGTGGGGCTGTTGTTAATTTGCTGTTGTTAATTTGCTGCTGTTAATTTGCATTTCCTCACTTTTTCTGGTGAGTTCAGCTCTGTGCTGCACCTTGGGGCCTGGCAGAGGCTGCTCCAAATTCAGGTTACAAACGCTGCTGAGCCAGGGTTTGGGATTTCCTCCTCGCCTGGCTCTGTACCTCAGCCAAGGACCTTAAAACTGGCCCAGTAATAGAGGCAGGAATAACAACAGTGACAGGATGTCCTGAGCAGGAGACACCAATTCTGCTGGAACTGAGGTCAGAAACACACAATTAATTGAGCTGGAAAAGATCTCTGAGGTCTTCAAGTCCAAGCCATGACCTAAAGTCATGAGCAGGGATTAGATGACCCAATGACCTTGGCTGGGATGACATCAGAAGAGAAAGTTTCGTTCAGTTTTTCAAGAGAAAAGGTGTTTCTTGCTGGCTCAGCTCCAGCATTTTGCAATGGGGAATTGATAAGGAAAAACTGAAATATCACAGAGCAGAAGCAGCAAACTTTGCCCTCGTGATCCTCAGTTTGAGGGCTGCAGGGAAGTGTTTTCTGCTGCTTTGGGATGCCCCTGTGCAGGTGTTTCAGATGGGGATTTAAGGATCCCTCTTATCTGACCGCCATCTGCTGCCCTGTCTTTGAAGCTGAGTGATGACACCGCTGGCCTGGGGCTGGCGGCGTTTCCACTTTCTCCTGCCCTGCAGCAACGAGGCTTTGGCTTCCTTTAGTGCTGGCTCCAGAGCCAGAACGCTGTGACTCTGAGCTCTGGGGCTGTCCTCACGTCCCCTGCTGCTGTCCCTGCAGCCTGCCGTGGCTGCCAGGGGTGACAGTGACCTGCTAACCCGTGCTCTGCGTGCCACCTGAACGCTCTTTAATGCTGGCCGGTGACAAAGCTTAATGACAGCTCTGCTCTTTGCTCAGTAACTCCTGCTGGTCACGGCAGCTCTGGGGCTGCTCTGCCCCCTCAGGAGTTCATTTGCATTGAAACCACTGTTAAATTGTCCCGTGGGATAATGAGTGTCAGGGAAAGCAAAGCCCGGTTGGAAAACCAAACCACACAGCGGGAAAGGTGGGATGAACCCCCAGTGTCCTGATTTTTAGGTCCAGCCCTTTCCAGCAAAGCCACCGGCACCAGGGACATCCCAAGGCCCTCCTTCTGCTCACTTGGAATTCTTTTGGGCCGTTTGTTGTACCCTCAGGATTCAGAGCTGGGGGCAGTGGTGTTTTTCCTCTGGAAAGGTGTTTGCTGTGGAAATGTCTTCATCTGTGCAGTCCTTCCTTGGTTTACAAGAAGCACATCCTGGAATAAATGGGAAGGATGTGGGGAGGGAGATGGCCCTGCAAAGGTGATTTTCCCTCTCCCCTTGGCACTGCCATCCCACCTGGCCTGGAGGAGCTTCAGCTGCACCAAGACAGAGGGGCCTGAAATCTGATCTCTGTCCTCCCTGTCCCACAGGTGTGACCAGGGGCTGAAGGGGTTTGTCCTGTGCTGGGATTTCCAAGGTACAGGTGGGCCTGCAGGGGGGACCTTGTGGCTCTGCACAACTCCCTATCCCAGTCATTTTCCCGTTTCCCCATGTGATGCAGAAACCCCTCAGGCACTGATCCAGGTCGGTGCTCCCAGGTTCTCCCAGATTCTCTGTCCTCCCTGTCCCACAGGTGTGACCAGGGGCTGAAGGGGTTTGTCCTGTGCTGGGATTTCCAAGGTACAGGTGGGCCTGGGCTTCTCCAGGCCATGATTTTACTTATATGTTGAGGGACCTGGGCAGGGCTGAGCCTGGAGAAAAGGAGGCTCAGGGGGGACCTTGTGGCTCTGCACAACTCCCTGACATGAGGGTTCAGTCAGGGGGGTCAGGCTCTGCTCCCAGGGAACAACAGGACAAGGGAAGTAGCCTCAGGCTGTGCCCAGGGGAGGTTTAGTCAGATATTGGGGGAAATTTCCTCAATGGAAAGGGTTTTCCAGACCAGGGACAGCTGCTCAGGGCAGGGATTGGGTCCAATCCCTGGGGGGATTTCAAAGCTGTGGCTCCTGGGGACATGGTCAGGGGTGGCCTTGGCAGTGCTGGGGAAATGGTCTCCAAGGCGTTTTCCAACCAAAACAATTCCATGGTTCCAGGAACATGGCAGCCAAGCAGCAAGGACAAGGAAGGGGATGTGGTGTAGGCTGTGCCAGGGGAGGTTTAGCTGGATATCGGGGGAAATTTCCTCAATGGAAAGGGTTTTCCAGACCAGGTTTTCCAGCTGCTCAGGGCAGGGGTGGGGTCCCATCCCTGGAGGGATTTCAAAGCTGTGGCAGCTGGGGACATGGTCAGGGATGGGGAAACGCTTGGGCTGGATGGTCTCCAAGGTGTTTTCCAACCTAAACAACTCCATGGCTCCAGGAACATGGCGGCCAAGCAGCAACGACAAGGAAGGGGATGTGAGGGTGTGCAAAATGCTCTGGAATTTTTGCAGCTCTGCAGAAGGATCAGCCCAAAGCTGAGGCACCCCTGACCCCAAGGTGGGAGAAGGGGAAAACCTTGTGATCTTGGGGGTGGAAAGACACGGGAATGCTTCAAATCCTGGCTCTGACATCCAGGTGCTGCCAGTTTAGGGAGGATTGTGGTCGGCCTGTGGCAGCTCCAGGTTCCTGGTCCTGCCCTCCAATTCCAGCTCCCCTGGTGCAATCTGGAATGTCGAGATGGTTTCCTGACAGGGCAAGTTTGGGAAGTGACCCAACTCCACAGGGAAGGTGAATTTGTATTCTCAGGAAGACTGGGGCTGCTTCAGCCCCCTGGCTGAGGGGTTTGGGGTCTGGGAAGTGACCTTATAGCTATTATTTACCATAAATATGTCAGTGTTTTCAGTAAATGTGTCAGTATTTGATCCCCGTGTCCGAATTCAGGGAGTAAAAGGGAATTTAAAGCACTTCATGGGAAAGAGGAGAGCAATTACCAGACATTAAACCTCAGGTTCAGGCCCTGTGAGACTTAAACATCGTCAGGGTAAATAATAAATGAAATGCTTCGATCTGGAGAAGAGACATTGAACACACCAACATTAATTTAAATAAATAACTGAATTCAGCTGTGGCTTTTTCTACACCAGAACATGCCCAGAGTGACTTCTGGAAAAGTCCGCTGGGATTTTCCTGCACACATACATGGATTAATTTTCCTTTAAGAAAGCATCAAAAACCCCATATGACTTTCAAAAGTGAGCATTTGATAACAGAAATACAATTTGACACTGGGATTGATTTATTGCCATTGCTGAGAACAGAGGGAATTTTTGAGAAGCCTCTTCTGAGCTAAAATTCAAATCCACCATCAAGGAGCAAAGGGAAGCAGAATCCTGGTTTTGGGTGGATCAAACCAGGGCTGGAAGTGCTGCCTTGGCAAAGCCCTCTGGGGGTATTTGCATGGATTGGCTGTGGATAAACACCAGGTCTGGGCCAGATCAAAGCTGGGCTCCTTCCTCACCCCTCCAGTAACAGCCACTCCAACATCTGAGGAAGAGCACGGGGAGGAAGGCAAGGATGGATCTGATGGGAGGAGGGGATGGTGCCAGTGGAGCAGAGTGAAGAGCATCCTTTGGTGAGGGGTGTCCTGTCAGAACAGGGGGAGGGAAATGATCCAGAATGATCCATAAATCACCCTTATGATTTGGAATTGGGCCCAGTCTCATTAAATATTCCCATAACAGCCTTTTCAGAGAAATCCTGGTGGGGCTGACACTGGTGGGACAATGCTGGAGACACAGCTGGGATCCACTCTGGGAATGGAGAACTTGGGGCAAAGCAAGTGAAACCAATGGCTGAAAGAGCAAAGTTCACCCAAAGACCAACCCAAATTCCTTGGCCAGGCTGAGGACCATGACCAGGTCCTGAGAGGGCTCAGGGGAGGCGTGGGTGGGGTTTGGAGGGTCTGGAGTGATGCAGCCATGAGAAAGGGCTGTGAGAAGCAAGTGATGGAGATGAGAAGGAATTCCTCCCTGTGAGGGTGGGGAGGCCCTGGAATGGATTTCCCAGAGCAGCTGTGGCTGCCCCTGGATCCCTGGATGTGTCCACAGTCAGGTTGGACAGGGCTTGGAGCAGCCTGGGATAGTGGGAGGTGTCCCTGCCCACAGCAGGGGTGGGACTGGGTGGGGTTTGAGGTCCCTTCCCATCCAACCCATTCCATGATTCTGGTTCTTCACACCTGGAACACGCTGGCTGTGAAATCATTCCTTGGTGTGTTCCAGGGCATCTGAGCGTCCGAGGGGAACAGGACCAGACGAAAGAAGGGAAAATCAGGGAGAGAGAGGAAGGACAACCCTGGCGCAACAATAAGGTGGGTATGAGTTTGGGCTGTAACCCGGGTTTGTTGTTTCACAGGAGGGAGAATTTGCAAGTGCTCCCCAGCGGGGCCTGCAGGGACTCATGGCCATGCTCCCAGTCCCATCTTCCCAGGAACGCCCCTGTGGGAGCACCTCCGTGTCCGTGGCGGGTGGGAAATGGCACTTATGGTCCCTTTCACAGCAGAACCTGTCATGTGTGGCACTCATGGCTCAGAGTGAGTGCTCCTGCTCCTGCTCCTGCTCCCGCTCCTGTGTGTCAGCCAAGAGCCAAGCAGGGACCCGAGACGGGAGCAGAGTGCAGCAGCAATGAGGCATCGGGTGGCAACCTCCACACCCAGGGTAATGAACACTCTTCAGGCTCCTCGGAGCTCTCCGGGAGCAGCCTCAGCCAAGCTCCGTGTCCTGCGAGGGGGACATGGAAGAGGGCATCCTGGGGAGATCCCTTGTTCCTGCAGGGTTGGGATTTACTGGCTCTCCCCCAGATCAGACCCCCCGGGCGTGGGGAGAGCTGGGGACAGGAGGTGGGTGGGACCAGCGCACATCTCCCCGGGAGAGGAGTCAACTTCAGTGCCCCAGGAGAAACGAAGGGAGAGAGGGGAGAGGTGAGGTGCTCCTCTGGACGAGCACTAAAACCGTGCCAGAGGTTTCCAGCTCCTCTCTCGGCCCAGGGAGAGGTTTGGCTACACCTTCTCAGACATCCCCCTGGGCAGGGTCTGGGGGGAGTGCAGCTCCACGGACTGGCGCCGCCGGGCCTCGCGCTCGGCCCAGTCCTGCTCGGGCTCGCAGCCCTTGAGGATGGCCAAGCGCTCCGAGAGGGATTTGGCCTGAGGGAACAGCACGTAGTTGTAGAGGATGGAAGCTGCTGCAGCCCCAATCAGGGGGCCCACCCAGAACACCTGGAGAGGAGAGAAAATTGGGGTGAGCAAAACCCAGCCTGGCTTTGGAGGGTGGGGAGGAACTCTGAGGGGCATTCCAGGGGCTTGGGTTCCTTTCTGGGAACAAAACACCAAGTCAGCTCTGCTTTGGCCATCGCTGGGGATCTGAGCTCCCCTCCAGTGCCGGGATATTCCCAACCATCCTCTTCCACCATCCTCCCTGTGCGCAGACTCTGCATTAATGACAGGCCCATTGTGAACGTGCTGAGTGATGTGGCATCATCTGGAGGAGCATTTTCCTACCCACTCATGGATTGCTGTGGGAGGAGGAGCAGGAGAAGGAGGAAGAGGAGGAGGAGGAGGTGGAGGCACCAGTCTGGGCCAGACGCCTTGGAAAACATCAGGAACACCACAGCTCTGCCTCCAGCCAGGCTCTTTATAGATGAAAACAATAAAATCATGGAATCTCCTGAGCTGGAAAGGACTCACAAGGATCCTGAAAATCCTCCCTGGCCCTGCTCAGGACAACCACCACCAATCCCCCCCTGTGCCTGAGAGCATTGCTGAAATGCTCCTGGAGCTCTGGCAGGCTCAGAGCCATGGCCATTCCCTGGGGAGCCAGGGAGTGTTCCCAAAGGTGCACCTAGATCCAGGAATCAGGAAAGTTCCCCAGGACTGGCAACAGCTCCGCTCTCCATTGGTTTTGTTCCCTGTGCCAAGTCATGTCAACAGACCTCACACCCTGATCCTGTTGCAATGCTCCCACTTTGGAGTTTGGAAAAGCCAATTAAGCACCCAGCAGCCCCACCTCCTTCTCCTAATCTCTCCATCTCTCCTCCAGCGGGGAGCTGGCATGGAAATGCCCGGAATTTGTCTGGCTTGGTGAGTTTCGAGGAATATTGGCAGTGTGGGGGCCTCATCCAACCCAACCCGCGGGGCCGAGTTCTCACCCAGTGGTCGCTGAAGTCTCCCACGACGACAGCGGGGGCAAAGGACCTGGCGGGATTCATGGAGCAGCCGGTGTAACGGATCTGCCGGGAACAACACGGCCTCTGTCAGCACTGAGCCCTTCTACCTCATTTTTAAAACGTTGGGGTGTCATTAGGGTGACAGCTGAGCTGCTGCTTCACCCTTCAGCATTCCTGTTCCAGGAGGAGGGATCCCAGGAGCTGCCTCCACCTGAGTCAGCACTGTGAGGTGTCTGAGCTTGTGTGTCCTGGTGTTGCTGTGCTGCAGCCCCAGGACCTGCGGGGACCAGCTCCCAGTCCTGCAGAAAATTCCCTCTCGTGCCTCTGGGGACAGGAGAGGAACGATCCCATGGACACAGGGGCTCGTGGAGCACTGAGGATGGAAGGTGTGGTGTGACCAACAGCTTTCCCCTGTGTGCACTGGTGTGGGGGCTGCTTTGGGCATTTGGGTGGGATTTCCCTGAGTGTCCATCCCAAACACTTCCCAGGCTCATCCTGCACTTGGCAGCCCCAGCGGCCAACGCCTTCTCTCCAGGAGAGATCCCACAGATAACTGGAACTCCCAGTGGGACTCAAGGAGAGGCAGGGTCCAGAAACCAAGTTTTTCATGCCAAATAAAGGCTGAGCTCAGGCCACAGCTCTCTCTGTCTTCAGTGGGATTTTCCCCTCTCTCTACTGCAAAACCACAGGTTACATATTCCCCATCAAGCCCGGAGATGCAGCCAAACCAACTTGGGGCATAAACAAAAAAAGAACTCCAAAAGTGCCAAGTTTTGGCCCATCCACTCACCCCGAGGAGGTGCCCCACGGCCACAGAGAGGCCAATGGAGAGGGCAGGGGAGCCCAGGTTGTCCTCACGCCGCTCGTCTGTGGAAGCAAAGATGCACAGGACCAGCTGGAAGGTGAGGAAGAGCTCCACCGTCACTGCCTGCCCCGTCGTGGTCTCATTGTGCAGCTGGAATGGGAGGAAAAACATGTTCCAAGGCCAGGTTCTGTGAGTATGGAGGTACGGAGGAAATATGGAGGAGGAATCCAAAATCGGGAGGGGGGGGGGGGCAAAGGAGACAGGGGAGATTTTTGGCACCAATAAGAAAAAGCTTCCCAGGTAGAAGAAGTGGCTCAATGGGAAATGCTTGATTGACCTCTCAGGAAATTTTATTGGCAATTTTTTGGTATTTTTGCATTTTTTTCCCTTTTCCTCCTACTCAAAATGCCTTTTGGAAAAGTTTACAAGTTGCATTTTGAAGACATCAAAAATAAATATTTTGGAATGAAAAAAAGAAAAAAAATCCTTTTTCACACTTTTTTTACTCAGAGAATTTGTCAGGTCTGATCTGCAGCTGATCCTGGTGGTAACCCATCTCCTCCAACTCAGTCCCTTCTTTCCTTCTCCCCTCCCAAATCTAATCCCAGGTAATCCCAGGAAGGTCCTAACTGCCCTCCTGCCCAAGCTCCAGAGTCAGATATTCTTTATTCTCCCCAGTATTCCCCTCCCTTTTTACAGGGATAATCTGTGCAGGCAGCCACACCATGAACAGCTCACAGGGGACAAAAGCCTTCTCAAAATCCCCAGTTCTCACTTTAAGCTGTAAACCAACAAAGCTGAGCAGTCTGAGTCTCCCTTAAACCTCGTGCTTTTATTACCCTCAGTCATTGCCAGCCTAAATCCCCTCATTCACATTAAACCACAACAAACTCCCTCTTTTTAACCCTCTTAATCACGCTGGCAGTGCTGCTGAGTCCTGGCAGTGCCTACCTGCTGTGGGAAAGGCAATTTCCATGTGCTGCTTCCCAACCCAGCTCCCTGCTCCTCCTTCGCTCCCTTGGGGTTGGGTGATGCTGATCCTGCCAGGTGCCTGTTCCCCCCTGGGATGGGATAGTGAATCTCTGGGTTTCATTTCCTTTTCCCCCTCCTGTGGGGAAGGGGGAGTTGGAGGCCAGGATACCATTGGAGAATCCCCCGTGAGCATCCTGAGCTTCCCTGGCTTTATTTTTTCCCTGTCTGAAACCAGCCTGAGATCCTTGTGGAGCTGTAGGGAATGCATGTGTTGGGTTTTGGGATGAAGCAGCTGGATCTGGTGTGATCATCCCATCACAGTGGGAGGCAACGAGCTGAATCTAATGAAAATCTGGGATTTAGACCCAAATCTCTCCTGTCCCTACCACTTCAGCAACCTGGGAATTGTGGCTTGGCCAAAGCAGAGCCAGGAAAAGGCTGCCTGTGCCCACACCTGAGGGGAAATTGGGATGAGCCTGGGACAAGAGGAATGGAGAGGGGGTGTTTTGGATGTGTCCTTCCTTAAACCCCTGGGACTCCCAGAATCCAAGTCCCCTGAGAACAGTCCTGGGGAAAAACAAGATGGTTGTGACTCCAAGGGACGTGTCTGTGGCCAGCTGGATCCTTCCTCTGGCTTTAGCCCCAAAACCAGGGGACATTTTTGGCACCAATATGAAAAGAGGAGAAATTTCCCAGGTGGAAGAAGTGGCTCAATGGGAAATAGTTGATGGACCTCAGGAAATTTTAGCCATAAAACCAGAGGAGGAAGATGAGTCCTGCCTTCTTCCATGCTCCTGACAGGACCCTTGGAGCAGCAGGGTCCAGCAGGTGTGGGGCTGTGGCATTCAGAGGCTTCCTCACTGGGAATTCTGGGAATTTTTGGGAATTTTGGTAATTCTGGGATCCCTGGCAGGAGGTTTTGGGGAGCTGAGGGGGTTTTTAGGGATTTTTGGGTGGATTTGGGATGAAATTTGCACAGAATTCCTCCGTTTCGGGGCCTCTCCCCATTCTCTGAGGAAAATCCCAGTGGGAATTTTGGGGAATCCCTAGAATTTTTGGAGAATTCCAGGAATTCTGGGATCCCCAGCTGGAGGTTTTGGAGCAGCTGAGGGGGATTTTAGGGATTTTTGGGTGGATTTGGGATGAAATTTGCACAGAATTCCTCCGTTTCGGGGCCTCTCCCCATTCTCTGAGGAAAATCCCAGTGGGAATTCTGGGGAATTTTGGGATCGGGATTTGGAGGTTTTGGAGCAGCTGAGGGGGTTTTTAGGGATTTTTGGGTGGATTTGGGATGAAACTCCCATGGAATTTGGGCCTCTCCCAGTTCTCTGAGGAAAATCCCAGTGGGAATTTTGGGGAATTCTGGGATCGCCAGCTGGAGGTTATGGGCCAGCTGAGGGGGTTTTTCCTGCCACCCCGCAGCCTGCCGAGCCCACCCCGTGCCGCGGCCTCACCTTGTTGAGGGCCAGGCCCTCGCGGGCGCTGGCCGGGGTGACCTCGTGCAGGATGGCAGCGCCCACCACGCCGCCCAGCAGCTGCGCCACCACGTAGAAGAGGGCGCGGAGCAGGGAGAGCTGCGAGCCCAGCAGGCAGCCCAGGGTCACGGCGGGGTTGATGTGGGCGCCGCTGACGTGGCCCAGCGCCTGCACCAGCGTCCCGATGGCCAGGCCGAAGGCCAGCGCGATCTGCAGCGTGCTTGGGGCCGGCGCCGAGGGCCAGTTCAGGGCCGAGCCCAGGCCGAAGAGGACGAAGACCAGAGTGGCCAGGAATTCCGCAAGGACGGCCCTGGTGAAGGCGATGGAGCGCAGTTCCCACATCATGGAGGCTCCCAGGAACGTTCCTGCCCGCAGCGTCCTCAGTGCCACCTCCTGCTGTGTCCCTGAGGGTGACCTGGGACAACATTTATATACCTGGAGGCAGGGGGGGCACAGGATCAGCTGCTGAAGGGGATGGGATCATGGTCCCGGGAAATCTGATGCTTTTTTCCTGCTGTGTTCCAGCTGAGGGAACATCAGATCCTGCCCCTTCTATTAGAGCCGGGGAATGCAGCGCTCGCCGCCCTGGGGAGGTCGTAGATCAGCCTCCAGCAGTGCTGGGAAGGACTGCTCCCCTTCTCCTGGGCTTCCTTACTTGGGATCAATCCCCAGAAATCCTCTTGCAGCTGGACCCTGGGACCATGGAGAGGGCAGGAAGCAATGGGGGGGTCTGTGGAGTTGGAGCTGAGGTCGGGTTGTGTTGAAAATCAGGCCATGGGCTGTGACTTAACAACCAGAAAAATCCAGGAGCATGGAGGGATTCCTGGGGGTGTCCTGTGCAGGGCCAGGAGTTGGATTCAATGATCCTGGAGAGTTTCTTCCAACAGAGGATGTTCCATGATTCCATGAAGAGTATGGGGGAGGCACAAAAGGGATTCACTACAGCTCAGCTCCTCAGAGCACAGAATTTTGCAGCCTGGACACAGATTTCCTACCCAGAAAATTGGGAACCAATCTCAAAGCAGAGACTGTCAGAAATTCCCATGTGAAAATGTAACCCCACAGCTGGAGCACCAACTGTACCCTGATTTTGGCCATTCTGGCCAACTCTGCTCTTCATAAACGTCCTTTTAGTTCTTGGTGTCAATCCCAGAGTGAGAATTTCTTCTCTGGGATTTGGTTCTTCCCATCTGCTCCTTGTCCAGAAAGTTTCTTTTCCCTTTTCTCCATTTCCTGTTCCTGAGGGATGTCTGCAAAACCTTTTCCTCACCTTGTCATTGGGGTTGGTGGCTTTACTGGAAATTGAGGAGCTGGTTTTTCCTCCCCAGAGCCAGCTCTGAGGTGGGATCATTTTATCCCAGAGGGATGCAGAGCAGCAGGACCAAGTGTCCATGTTTGGGCTCTAACAGAGGCTCTTGCTCTACAAGAAACTGAGTATTTTTCCCTTCCAGAGGAGCTGTGCAAGTGCCGTGGGACTGATGGCCAATGTTCCGTATTGCTGGGATTATATCATGGGAT
The DNA here is from genome assembly GCF_017590135.1 of Pyrgilauda ruficollis. NCBI lineage: Eukaryota > Metazoa > Chordata > Aves > Passeriformes > Passeridae > Pyrgilauda > Pyrgilauda ruficollis. The sequence continues at coordinate 85,965 of NW_024523800.1, forward strand.
GATGGGGTATCCCAGGCTGGAAGGGACCCACAGGGGTTTTTGAAGGTTCTTTTCTCCATGACAGGTGGGAACAGAGCTCCAGGTGGAGCAGAGGATCGATGTAGGTCCCTTCCAATGGAACTGTTCTTCTCGTGTTCCCCCTTCTCCCTTCTTGTCTCTCTTCCTTCCTCCTCCTCCTCTTTCCCCTTCCCCTTTGCTTTCTCCTTCTCCCTTCTTTTTTCCCTTCCCCCTTCTTTTCCCCCTTCCTCCATCCCCTTTTCCCTTCTCTTTCCCCCTCCCCTCTCCCTCTCCCTCTCCCTCTCCCTCTCCCTCTCCCTCTCCCTCTCCCTTTCCCTTTTCTTCCCTCTAAGAAAAGAGAGAACATATTTTTTTTTGGAACATTGCTCTTAGCAAGTGAGGGACTGTGGGAGAAACAAGTCCTCCCCCTTCCCCTCCCCCTCCCCCCCCCCCCCTCCCTCTCCCTCTCCCTTTCCCTTTTCTTCCCTCTAAGAAAAGAGAGAACATATTTTTTTTTGGAACATTGCTCTTAGCAAGTGAGGGACTGTGGGAGAAACAAGTCCAGCCCATGGCTGAGTCTGAACAAGGTGGGACTGTGGTCCAATAAAACCTTTTCCTCTGGAAATCCTCTCCTTGGACTGTGTCCCGCCCCAGCATCTCTCCAGCCAGAGCTCTTCCATCAGTGGAGTCAGTCTCGTAAAACAGGTTTGGAGGCTAAAGGGATTTGGGTGCTGCTGAGCCTCAGGATCATGGTCCTGGCCAGGCTCGTGCTCCACATGCCTGGCACAGGGCTCAACCCTACTCAGGGCAGGAGTTACTCAGGGCTGCAATTACTGCAGGGAGGATGGAGAGCAAATCCGGGTAATTACTGGAGCTCATACCCTGCCTGATTAGTGGTTACTTCTGGGGAGCGTGGGGATGTCTCAGTGCTCAGGACTAATTAAAAGGAAAGAGAAGTCAGCAGGATTAGTTCTGAGCCACTTAGAAGTCCAACCCCATGGTCCTGACTTTTGTCTGGAGATGCAAAACTCATTGCAGCTCGTTTGTACTGAGTTTGGAGATGCTGGTGCTGAAATTGGAGATGTTTGTTTTGAGCTTTGGAGCAGTCTGTGCCATGGCTGGGGTTCCTGTGGTGCTGGACTGTGGGGAAAGGGTCAGAGCTGTACTTTGAGACTGGCTGTCGTGGTGTCCATGGCATTTGCTGGGAGATGGTGTTTTCCAAGAACAGCCCATGCCAGCTTTTCCCAGAGACCCCCAGCACTGTAATTCCACTGGTTTTACAGAGGAATCCATCCACGGCACAAAACCAGACCCTGCTGACTCCAGGCACTGAGTCAGTGGCAGAGCCAAGGTTTCCTGGCAGTGCCATGGTAGGGCACTGCCTCGGAAAAATGGGAGATCCCACAAGCTGAAGGGTTGGGAATGGGCTGTTAATGTGTGCTTGTGTCTAGGAGGGGGTCTTGGAGCTGCTGGAGATGATGGAAATGTGGCTTTCCACCTCATCCCAGGCGTGCTGCTTTGGGAGCAGCCAGGAGCATTCCAGCCCTGCAGGGCGTCCAACAAGTTTGGGAAAGTGCATTATTTTACCTGCCAACACCAGCCCCTAGAGTGTGACGGTGTTATCAGCCCTCCCTGGGACCAAGTGCAAATTTAATCATCTCGAGGAGCGGGTTGGCATCTGCAGGAAGTTGGAACCCCTGTGGGTGCCTCATGTTGGAACCCTGTGTTGGTGCCTCATGCTGGTGCCCTGTGTTGGAGCCCCACGTTGATGTTTCATGTTTGGAGGCCCATGTTTGGAACGCCATGTTGATGCCACGTGCTTCGTGTTTGAACCCTGTGTTGGTGCCTCATCTTCATGTCCTGTGTTTGGAACCCCATTTTGGTGCCCTGTGTTGGAACCCCATGTTTGGAACCCTGTATTTGTGCCCTGCGTTGGTGCCCTGTGTTGGTGCCCATGTTTGGAACCCCATGTTTGGAACCCTGTATTTGTGCCCTGTGTTGGTGCCCATGTTTGGAACCCTGTATTTGTGCCCTGTGTTGGTGCCCTGTGTTGGTGCCCATGTTTGGAACCCTGTATTTGTGCCCTGTGTTGGAGCCTGTGTTTGGAACCCTGTATTAGTGCCAGTGTTCCAGCCCATGGATTCCCTATGTTCATGTCCCATGCTGGAACTTCATATTTGGAACCCCTTGATGGTGCCCTATGTGGATTTCCTGAGCTGGTGCCTCATGGTGGTGCCTGTGTTGGTGCTTGTGTTGGAATCCTGTGTTTGGAACCCCAGGCTGGTGTCCAGTGTTTGCAGCCCTGTGGTGGTGCCCATGTTTGGAACTCTGTCTTTGTAATGGGATGTTGGTTGCCCGTGTTTAAACCCCATGTTGGTGCCTGTGTTGGTACCTCATGTTTGGAGCCCCATGTTGGTGTCTCATGTTGGAACCCTGTGTTGGGAACCCCGTGTGGGTTCCCCGTATTTGGAACCCCATCTTGGTGCCCTGTGTTGGAACCCCATAATTGGGACTCCATGTTGGTGTCCCATGTTGCAGTGCTGTGTTTGGAACCCTGTGCTGGTGCCTCCTGTTGGTGCCCCATCCTGTGGTGCCCAGTGTTTGGAACCCCATGTTGGTGCCCCGTGTTGAAACCGCGTGTTTAGAGCCCTGTGTTGATGCCCTGTGTGGGTTCCCTGTGTTTGGAATCTGGTGTTGGTGCCCCGTGTTTGAGCCCTGTGTTGGTGTCCATGTTTGGAACCCCCTGTTTGAGCCCTGTGTTGGTTCCTGTGTTGATGCCCTGTGTGGGTTCCCCGTGTTTGGAACCCCATATTGGTGTTCGTGTTTGGAACCCCATGTTTGGAACCCTAGTGTTTGTGTTTGGAACCCCCTGTTTGAGCCCCATATTGGTGTTTGTGTTTGGAGCCCCATGTTTGAGCCCTGTGTTTGAGCCCTGTGTTGGTGTTTGTGTTTGGAACCCCATGTTTGGAGCCCTGTGCTGGTGTTTGTGTTTGAGCCCCCTGTTTGGAACTCCGTGTTTGAGCCCTGTGCTGTTGTTTGTGTTTGGAACCCCCTGTTTGGAGGCCCCTGTCTGTGTTTGAGTCCCGTGTTGGTGTTTGTGTTTGGAACCCCGTGTTTGGAGCCCTGTGTTGGTGTTTGTGTTTGGAACCCTCTGTTTGAGTCCCGTGTTGGTGTTTGTGTTTGGAACCCCCTGTTTGGAGCCCTGAGTTGGTGTTTGTGTTTGGAACCTTGTGTTTGGAGCCCTGTGTTGGTGTTTGTGTTTGGAGCCCCATGTTTGAGCCCTGTGTTTGAGTCCCATGTTGGTGTTTGTGTTTGGAACCCTGTGGTTGAGCCCCGTGTTGGTGTTTGTGTTTGGAACCCTGTGTCTGAGCCCCGTGTTTGAGCCCCGTGCTGGTGCAGCAGGGAAGGTCCCAGTGCCGCGTTTCGAAGAATGTTTTGAAGGTGCCGTATTTTGAAGAACGTTTTGCAAGGCAGGGAATGGTTCTTGCACAACCAGGAGCTCCTCCAGTGCTTTAGATGGCCCTGATATCTCTGCTCCCCTGGCTTCCAGGAAAGTATAAACATCCCGAGGTATCTCCATTCCATCTGAAATACCTCGGAGCCACAAAAACACTTATTGCATAAACAACACGCAGTTTTCCTGCTTGGATCCAACCTGTCACAGGAGTCCCATGTGCTGCCAGACCTGCTGGAAATCCCATTTTTTGCTCTTTTCTGGGAGCAGGGAGCTCCTGAAGGCACCCCCTCCTCTAAAATAGCCTAAGGGACAACCTCAACTGCTTCTTCCCAAGGCAGCAAAAGCCCTTTTCATTGGACACTGGAGAATCCACCACTGGAATAAGGCTTAGGAGAAAATTTTGTACAAATTGAATGGTTTTGGTTCTGCTGTTCCTTGAAATGCAAGATTTCTGTCCCACAAAGGAGGGGCAAAACTGAAATGTGTAAAACTGGAATAGGTAAAACTGAAGTGGGTAAAACTGGAATGGGTAAAACTGAAATCCTCTCTTAGAGAGCTCTCAAGGAGCAGCCACTAAAAGAAAAGAAATAAATTCTTGTATTGTGACAAATGCTGTTCTTGGTTCTCTGTTGGCTGCTTGAAAAAAATGGATGTGCCTGAGCATTTGGTCCCATCCTGCTCCCCAGCAGAGTGTGGGGAATGGCAGCCGTGGGCATGGGAAGAGATGGGAATGAAGGAATGGACTCACCTGTGTTGGGATCAGCAGGGGCAGAAACCCCTGGGCCTGGCTTCCATCTGGGAATTGGAGCAGCAGCAGCAGTTTGGCTCCAGAGATCTTTGCACCCTGGAGCTCCTGATCCTGGCAGGATCCCCCGACAGGAGGGGCTGTGAGTGGGAATCCCTCAGCAGGGACAGGACCAAACATAGGTCCCTCACTGTGGGAGGGGGCCTGTGCTGGGTTTTTCCAGGATTTGGCTCCTGCTGCCTGATTCCAGACTGGTTTGGGTTGAATTCCATTGAATTCCAACCCTCTGCCTTGGGCAGGGACACCTCCCACTGTCCCAGGCTGCTCCCAGCCCCATCCAACCTGGCCTGGACCTGGCCTTGGACACTTTGAGGGATCCGGGGGCAGCCACAGCTGCTCTGGGAAATCCATCCCAGAGCCTGCCCACCCTCACAGGGAGAATTCTATCCCAGTATCCCATCCATCCCTGCCCTCTGGCAGTGGGAGTCGTTCCCTGTGTCCTGTCCCTCCACCCCTTGTCCCAAGCCCCTCTCCAGCAGAGAGCTGTGGCAGCAAGGGAGGGGTTTAAGGTCCCTTATGGTGACCATCAGGAGAAGGGATTTTCTCCCACAGCCCAATTCCATCCAAAGGAAGTTCATTCAGGTGAGCAAAGTAGGGACAGAATCCCCACCTTCTCTGCCTTTCAGGCTGAGTCCTAAATCCCTTTTTACACAAAGCCTCTGTTGGCTCTGGCTGTGTTTGTTGTTCCTTAGGGAGGCACATGGATTATTGCAGCCCCGATTCCCTCCAGTGCCTCCCGAAGGGACCTTGGGCGTGGGCCAGGAGCAGAACCCGCCTGAGAGGCTTTGCTTGGTTTCTTTAACCCATCTCAAGGACCTGCAAGTTCAGTCCTGAATGTTTGCCCGGGTTTTAGTGCAGGCAGACAGCAAGACTGGTGCTGCCAGAGCCAGGCTGTGGATCCTGCTGGGATCAAGACATTCCCATGGCTGTGGAGACCACGGAGCCTTTTGGCCCAGCAGGAATCACGGAGCAGTTTGGGTTGGAAAGGACTTTAAAGCCATTCTGTCCCACTCCTGCCATGACAGGGATACCTCCTGCTATCCCAGGTTGCTCCAAGCCCCATCCAACCTGGCCTTGGACACTTCCAGGGATGGGGCAGACTCAGCTTCTCTGGGGTTTGGCCATTCCCAACATCCCATGGCATCAGAGATGGAAGCTGGGACCTCCCTTCAATCCCACCTAAGGGATGGCAGAGAGGACAACGTTCTTCCCATTGTTGGGTGCTGAAGTTCAGGCCAGGGCATCTAAACATTTATAGGAAGATAATGAATGCTTTTCTCTCAAATCCATGAAACAACTCCATCCAGATCCAGGACATCCAGAAACCAGCAGACTCCCAAGTGATGGAGCCCCCATGGCCCCGCTGGGTGTTGGAAGCTCTTTGCCACCTGACCAGGCAGGAATGTGACATCGGTGAGGAGCAGGGAGGGTGGGACACGACCCTGGTGACAGAGCCGGGCAGGAGAGCTCAGCTTGGCTGCACCGGGGTTTGTTTGCACAACCAAACACCTCCGAGAGCCCCAGTGCTGCGGGTGGGTCTGGGGAGTGGCTGTGACATGGTGCAGTGACACCGAGCAGTGACACGGAGCAGTGACGAGCAGTGACACGGGGCAGTGCCAGGCTGAGCTCAGCTTTCCTCATTTTATGTAAATCTCGGTAATCCCGGGGCTGTGGGCTGGAAGGGAATGAGCTCTGGGAGATGCCAGCTCCAGGTGACCCCAGAGTTAAAAAGAAAATTAAAACCAGTGTTAGATGCTGCTGGGAGTTGGTCCTGGTGGTGGCTCTAGGAATGATGTCCCATATCCCCTCCTCACCTGGCAGCTGCAGCCCCTTCTCCCTGTCCCCTCCAGCCCCAGGGATCCAAGGTTCTCATTCCCTGTCCTCTCCTCTCCTGTCCCCTGCACATTATCCCTGTGCCAGTGCCTTTCCTGGGGAGCTGCTCCTGGTGAGGAGGTGCAGGGATGGGCATGGAAAGAAGAGAGGGTTATTGCCAAAAATCCCTCTAAAAACCAGCTGGGATTGAGGCAGAAAGAAAAAGGTTTTTGGCTTCTCTCACCTGATCCCAAGGTCAGTCCATGGCCCTCATGGGCCAGACACAGCAGAGGCAGGGCAGGGAACTTTGGGGTCCACAGGGGAAAAAAAGCAAGGATAATTTTCAGGCTGAGGTGCAGCAATCAGAGGAAGCTGGAGGAAATGTTGGACTGCAGCAAATACCTCCCAGCTTTTACATGGAACATCTTCAAATCAATTCCTGAGCAAGAACTGCTCCTGCCTCTGCTTTGGGGGAGTGGGGAACTGGGAGCTGGGTGGGGAGTTGGGATTTGGATGTGGAATTGGGATGTGGGTGTGGAGCTGGGATCTGGGCACTGAACTGGGATCAGGGTATTGAGCTGGGATCTGGGCACTGAGCTGGGATCTGGGCACTGAACTGGGATCAGGGTATGGAGCTGGGATCTAGGTGTGGAACTGGGATCTGGGCACTGAGCTGGGATCAGGGTATGGAGCTGGGATCTGGGCACTGAGCTGGGATCTGGGCATTGAGCTGGGATCAGGGCATGGAGCTGGGATCTGGGCATTGAGCTGGGATCTGGGTATGGAGCTGGGATCAGGGTATGGAGCTGGGATCTGGGCATTGAGCTGGGATCTGGGCACTGAGCTGGGATCAGGGTATGGAGCTGGGATCTGGGCATTGGGCTGGGATCTGGGCATTGAGCTGGGATCAGGGTATGCAGCTGGGATCTGGACACTGAGCTGGGATCTGACAGCCCCAGCATTCCCAGTGCTGAGTTCCTGAGTCCAGTGGGGTTTGTGCAGGAGCACTGGACCAGCTGATCACTGGAGGTCGATCCCAGCCAGGATGGGATCCAGGGAAGTCACTGTGCCCAGAGCCAAGAGGACAGAGATAGTTTCTGTCCTCCAGCAGCTGCCTGGCGCTGTCCCTCTTGGGGCTGGAAGGGATTGGAAGCCATTCTGGGTTCTGGGACAGCATCAGAAGCAAGGTTGGGAGCTTGTGATGAATTCCCAGAGTTCCATCCCCCCCAAGCTGCCCCTGGGAGCTGCTCTGGCAACCTCCAGGCACAGCAAATGAAAACCTCACACTTCTCATGATCCCTACATTGCTTCATTGCTTCCCTATGTGGGAAAGTTTTTCCCATGGAGATGGAGTCTGAGAGGGTGGGAGAAGCAGGCAAAAGGGCAGAACAGCTCCACAACTGGACACCCCCATGGAAAGGCCTCCACAGCCATCAGGGTTGGCTGCAGCCCTTCCCACCAGCCCAGATTCTGCAGAGGTCTCTGTGTGATCAGCAGCTGGAAAGGGTCTGGGACAGGCTCCAAAACTGCTCCCAAAACTTTTGTTTTTACACAGGAGGTGCAGGCAGGAGATCCAACCTCTTGCTTTTCAATTTTCAGTGGAAGGGCCATTTATCTTCCCTCCTTCCATCTCTTTTCATCACCTCCTTCACCTTCCATCCTCCATGTCCCTCCTTCTGCTTCCTGGTCCTTCCTGACCCCTCCTCAGTGCTGAGGCTGAAACGAGAGAAGCCCAAAATGGGTTCTGCAAAAGCTCTGTCTCCTTCTCACTGTGGAGGAGGAAGGGGAGGGTGAAGGTTCAGGGTGGGATATTTTTGTTTGTGGTGACTGGATTTCAGTGGGGTTTGGGCGTGGTGAGGCCAGGGTTGGGATTTGCCCTCCTGCCACGGTACAGAGACTTTTGGAGGAGTTTTGTTTTTAAATCTGGGCTGTGGCTCTGATTTCCTCCGTGCCCATGCCCGTGCTGATGGGATTTGGCCCCGCTGTCACTGTGATTTACTTTGGCTCTCTGAGCTGTGCTGAGGCTGGGGGAGCCCTGGCAGCTCCTCGAGGCCATGCCAGCCAGTCCAGCGTGAGCAAAGCTCTGAAATCCTCTCCTGGGTGGGGACAGAGCTGCCCAGGGAGCTCAGAATTTCATTCTGCTGCTCCAGTGGAGCTCGTGAATCTGCTGCTCTGGAATCCAAGAGGGGCTGGGCCTCGCTGGGGGTGGAGGAGGTTTGCTGTACCCCAAAACCTGGGACAGTCCACCCAAAGAGCACAAACTAAGACTAAAAGAATTCTGCCTGGAAGTTTTGGGGCTAAAGGTCCCAACGTGGGACAGGGAGAGCTGGGGGCAGGGCCAGGTCCATCCTGGGAGGGATGGAGCCGTTCCCTCATGGTGGAACAGGGGAGAGAAAGAAATCTGCCCCCATTTAGGGACTGAAGGTGCTTTCCAGGCAGAGATGTGAGAGCAGGGATGTCAGGGGAAAGGTGGGGTTTGGGGAGGAAAGAGAGAAAGAAGTGGCTTTTGGGATGTCTGCAGCCACACAAAGGAGGATAGTGAGGTCTTTGTGTGCCAGACATGAAGGTCAGGGAGGCATCAGCCACAGGCTTGGATCACAAACTGCTGCAAGAACCTGAGAGGTGCAGTTCAGATACTGGGGAGGAATTCCTCCCTGTGAGGGTGGGCAGGCCCTGGGATGGATTTCCCTCTGGCTGCCCCTCGATCCCTGGCAGTGCCCAAGGCCAACTTGGACACTGGGACAGTGGGAGGTGTCCCTGCCCTGGTCCCTTCCAACCCAAACCATTCCAGGATCCCCTGATTGTGCAGTTCCATTCCTGAGACATCCTTAGGCCAGGTGGGAAATGCCCTTCCTTCTAAATTTGGCCTTCCAGGGCAAGGACAGAGGATCCTTCCAGGAGAACACCAGCAAACCTGGGTTCTGAGCCAATTGCTGGCAATTTGGGCTCTGGAACCACAGAACCTGGAATACCCTGAGTAGGAAAGGACCCCCAAGGATGGGGGTGCTGTGCTGGCATGTGCAGCATGGCATCCCCAAGGATGCCATGTGCTGTGCTGGCAGGATGCAGTGATGCCACCAGCACAGTGATCCTGGCCAGCAGCAGAGCCAGAGACGCCGTGGGCACCCTGGGCTGTGTTATATAAAATCCCTGCAAGCAGCTCGGAGCAGGAACTGCTCGGCGGCGCGGAGGTGGCGCTGCCAGTGTCCCCAAACCTGTTCTGCTCCCCCTCCCAGCCAGGACCGGGAGCTCTTGAGCAATTCCTGCCCTCCAGCAGCCCGGCTGCACCCGGGGGCAGGACAGGCTCTGCTGGCAGCGGGCAGGGAGCGCTGCCAAGGCCTGAGAGCTGCACAATTCAGTCCTGGGCAGAGCCTGGATTGCAGTGTTTGCTCGGGCCCGGGAGCACACAGAGCTGCTGCTCTGACGTGGGAGCGCGGATCTCGCTTCCGTTTGTTCCTTCGTGTCCACACTGTCTTCCATTCATCAATCAGTAGAATCCTTCCCATGTTTATTTTATCTCCCAGTGCTGGTTTTATCCCCCAGCAGACCCAGAGCTGGTTTGGAAAGACAAATCCCTCATTCCTCTCAACACCATCCCCTGTGATCCGTGGAAATCTCACACCACAGCTCTGCAGGTGTTCAGAGAAATAAACCAGCCCCAAATTTCTCCAAACACCCCAATCCTGCCGTTGCCTTGGTCCCCAGGCAGGGATGAAGCAGGAGCTTCCTCAGCTGCTGCTCCTCGCGGGAGCTGCCCACCAGGGCAGGCCAAGCCCTCGTTAATTAAAGCGGCTGCTCAGGGTTATAATTAATGTTCCCTGAGAGCCCTGGATCAGGGGGACAGCTCAGTTTGTGGGATCTCCCTCCAGGCAATGGAAAACTGGAGGCATGAAGGGGGTGCTGGAAGGGGGTTTGGGGTCAGCTCAGGCACTCTCCAGGCCTGAGTGCAGAAACCCCAGAGAACATTCCCATCCCAAAGCGTCCAGGCTCATCCAGCTCCTGCTCCCACGTGTTTATGGGGTGTTGTCCCATCCTTCAGGAACATCCTGGGGAGGAATTTCAGCTGGAGGGGGCTGGGTGGGAGTCAAGAGGCAGGAGCTGGCTGGGAATCATGGAATGGTTGGGTGGGAAGGGACCTTCAAGCCCACCCAGTCCCAGGGCAGGGACAACTTCCACTGTCCCAGGCTGCTCCAAGCTCCTCCAACCTGGCCTTGGACACTTCCAGGGATGGGGCATCCTCTGGAAAATCCATTCCAGGGCCTCCCCACCCTCCCAGGAAGGAATCCCTTCCTCACATCCCCTCTAAATCTTTCCTGGTTTAGTCTAAAACCTTTCTCCCTTGTCCTGTCCAGGTTTCCATCTCCCATGGAGATGAAGCTCCAAGGCTGACAGGCCTGGGGACCTTCCTGGGATGTTGGCAGGGCTCTGCCCCTCAAGGACAAGGAGGTTTTCATTTCTTTTATTCTCCAAACCCCTCTCCGTGCGTTCCCTGATGTTCCCAGCCTGCATGTTAATCCCCCACCCAGGGACCGGAGGTTTAGCATTAATAATCCACAGATAATTCAGCGGCCTGGGGTAAATTCCTGAATTTTAAATGTTTTATTTTGAAGCCCACAGCACAGCTTTCACTGCCAGGGGTTTTTTTTCCCTCTTGGGATGGGGGAGAGAGTATTTACCGAGGGCTTCTGGGTGTGCCACTGTGGATGTTGGCCCAGCAAATCCCTTAATTATCCCATCAGGTTCCCTTTCCTTTGTTTTTGATGTGATTGAGTGTTCAGCAAAGTTGTTTTAATCCTGGAAAATCCCTGGTGGATTTGGCTGGGTGTGGCCTGGACAGAGATTTTTTATTGCCATTATTTCTCAGCCTGAGTGTTAAAGGGAAGAGTGAGGAGGGCAATGTCTGGAGCTGGATGGGCATGCCAGGCACCTGCACCTGGGCTCCTCTCCCTGTGGGACAGGCCCTGGGGACAATTAACACCTTGGGAGGACTCTGGCACATTGGGAGCTGCCAGCTCAAACAGGAGAACAAGGATCCAGGCTTGGGGCAGGGGTCTGGGGGAAGGGATGGTCCCTGCAAGCCCAAGGGATCTGCTCTCCATCACTGTGGGCTGGGCAGAGTCATCCTCGTCTTCTCCAGGACCAAGCAGAGCCCTGAGGGCTCTCCCAGATGCTTTTCCTGGCTCAGGAAGGACGTGGTGGCTCCCCAGAGCCCCACGGGGGTGGTGCCTGGATTGGTGCCAGGCTGGGCCAGGAGAGGAGACCAAGATCCCCTGGGTGGGGATGGACCTTGGACACCTGGAGCTGGGCCAGGGGGATCAGGCTGGAGATCAGGACAAGGTTCTTCCCCCAGAGGGTGCTGGGGTGCTGAACAGGCTCCCCAGGGATTGGTCATGGCCCCAAGGCTGCCAGAGCTCCTGGAGCCTTTGGACACCGCTCTCGGGCACAGGGTGGGATTTTGGGGTGTCCGTGCAGGGCCAGGGGTTGGACTGGATGATCCTGGGGGTCAATGAGGATGTTCCCTGAACAGAGCAGGGCAGGGGTTGGAGTCTCTTCCCTGCTGTTTTTATCCAGGAGGAGCTGCTGGGGTTGATGCTCTGCTGGGGTTGATGCTTTGCTGGGAGTTTTTCCTCCCCCAGAACGTTTCACCTCTTTGAGCCTTTCTAGCCCAGGAGGGAGTTAGGGCTCCAAGGAACCTGGCTTGGCTGGGCAGCAGAGCCCTGGGGCTTCCTGAGGAATTGGGCTCACAAAGCACCCAGAGCTCCTGCCCCAAGCCCTTGGCCGGGCCCCTGCCTGGAGGGGCTCACACCTGAGTGTGTTGGAGGTTCTTTACCCGTCCTCGTGCTCAGTAATTTATCCGTGGTTGTTTATCCATCCTTGTTCTTGGCTGTTTGTCCATCCTCACCCTCGCAGAGCAGCCGGAATCCGGGCTCAGTTTCTCTCCCTCCCTTGGGACCTGCCCAGGTCTCTCAGCCCCGGCCCAGCCCCAGGAGAATGAAGCCCTTGAGGAGCCGCAGGTTAAGTGGCCCTTAATTGATTCGGAATAATCCTGACAGGTCCTGCGGAATCGCCCCTTTCCAACTGAATGGCTCGGGCTGGGTCCGTGTGGATGCCAGCGCTGCTTTGCTTGGCTGCATTCCTGCCCTTCCAGCTCGTGCTTTCCTTTTAACCCTTCCTTTCCCGGCTTCTCCGCAGAATCCAGGAACGGGGATGGTTTTTCCACCCCGTTTCCCTGCATAGATTCCTCACCTTCTGTGCGCTGGGTCGGGGGAGCCTGCAGTTCGTCACGTTTTGGTTTTTTCCCCGGCAGAGTGCTCAGAACAGCTGATTTATTGTTTGTACCTCTGTTATCGACCTGGCAAACTCAGGAGTGACTGGAAGGGGCTGGGGAGGGACGGGAGGGGGGATGGAGGGTCTCAGCTCCAAATTGTCTCATTTAGGGGGAACAGAGAGCGCGGCTGCTCTGCTGAGAGCTCCCATTCCTCTCCAGCCCCTCTCTGGGCTCCAGGTGGAGCCTGGGCTGTGTTTCCACTGTTCCTTCCTCTGTCCTGGGCCCATGGGAGCCCCTTCACCCTTCAAAAGGGACAATTTTCCCCCACGTCCTACTGCCTGTGGCGCAAGAGCAGATGTCCCCATCTCCCTGTACCCTGAGGTTGTATTTCCCCCACCCAGGCTCTGTCAGAGCAGTGAAAACCCCGATTCCCTCAATGCCCCTTCCCCCGGGCTGGGGGATCCCCATTTTCCCCCTGCCCATGGGCTTGGATCAATAACGCTGATCAATAATCTGCTGTGGGGATGGGGCTGCTGCAGACCCTCCCTGTGCCCCCTGGGGCTGCAGCGGCCCCGAGGGGACAAGGGTGGGACCCAGGAGCCGTCCATGTGGGATTGCTCCCTCCTGCCCTCTGTCCGAGCCCGGCTCAGGCTGTTCCCTCTTGTCCCACTGGAGCCTCCAGCCCCCACAGCACCCCCAGGATATTTGGGAGCTGCTCCCACGGCTGGCTCTGAGGCAGCAGCAAAGGCTCCTCAGAGCCTCCCTCACTTTGCAAATCCCAGTCCCGAGGTTCAGCAGCTCTGGGGCAGCTGCTTCCCAGCCCTGGAGTGGGACCCTATCCCTGCATCCTCCCTAATCCTGGATCATCCCTGTTCCTGGATCCCCACATCCTCCTAACCCTGGGTTATCCCTTTCCCTGAAAACCCACATTCTCCCTAACCTTGGATCATCCCTGTTCCTGGATCCCCACATCCTCCCTAACCCTGGATCATCTCTGTTCCTGGATCTCCACATCCTCCTTAACCCTGGGTTATCCCTTTCCCTGAATCCCCACATCCTCCCCATCTGTGCACCCTCCCCATTCCTGACCCCAACCCTTCACGCTCCTGGGTGCCGTGTCTGTCCATCCTCCCCATCCCATCCCTGCATCCTCCCTAACCCTGCATCCCATCCCATCCCATCCCATCCCATCCCATCCCATCCCATCCCATCCCTGCATCCTCCTCATCACCCCAGCCCTGTATCCTCTCCATCCCTAAGCCCATCCCCGCATCCCCTCGTCCCGACCCTCTCTCCATCGCCCCCATCCCGACCCTTTCTCCATTTCCCCCCACCCCGACCCTCTCTCTATCCCAACCCTCTCTCCATCCCAGCCCTTTCTCTATCTCCTCTCCATCCTGATCCTCTCCCCATTCCCCCCATCCCGACCCTCTCTCTGCCCCCCCATCCCGACCCTCTCTCCATCCTGACCCTCTCTCCGTCTCCCCATCCTGACCCCCTCTCCATTGCCCCATCCTGACCCTCTCCCCATCCCAATCCTCTTCCTCAGCCAGACCCTCTCCCCATCCCTCTCATCTCGACCCTCTCTCCATCGCCCCCATCCCGACCCTCTCTCCATCTGGACCCTCTCCCCAGCCGACCCTCTCTCCCCCCCCATCCCTCGCTGCTCTCCCGGCTCCCCTGTGCCGCGGGCTGGCAGTGGTACAGCCCTGCCTGCAGAGCCCGCAGCTCCAGGGACGCTGCTGGAAGCTGAAGGCAGCGGCTGCGGGGGCTGCGGGAGCCGCATCCAGCCCCACACCGCCCGGGAGAAGGGCTGGAAGGGACCCCGCGCCCAGCTCGGTCCCGATCCGGGGGCAGCAGCAGCCATGACCCAGGGGAAGGTGAGGGAGGCCGGAGCGAGCAGGATGAGCCCGTCCCTGTTGCATAACGGCGCGTTCGGAGGGGAAGAGCGGCGCAGGGAAGGGATTTAGGAGCAGAACGATGGGTGGAAGGGGAGCTGGGTACCCTGCACGGAACCTGCCGTGGGGGCGGAGGGGCTGGGGGCTGGAAGGGGCTGGGGGGCTGGTTTTGGGGTTGGGGGCTGATTTAGGGATGATTTTGGGAGTGGAGGCTGGTTTGGGGTTGGTTTTGGGATCGGGCTGGTTTAGGGGTGATGGATGCACAGCTCAGACCCTGTTGGACCGGACCTGTGGCCGCTTTACCCCCCTGCGCCCCCCAAATTGCAGGTGTCGGGGGACTCTGTGAGCTGATTGTGCTGTTCCACCCTGTCCCCACCTGGCAGCTCCTGCCCGGCCCGGGGGCTCTGGATTTTGGGGATTTGGGGGATTTTGGGGTTCTCCAATGCTCTCAGACCGAGGAGGGGGGGTTGTGGATCCTCTGCCAGCTCATGCACCATTGCCATGGCAACGCTCTGGATGCAGCTCCATCCCTCTGGATCTCCTTGGATATCCGGGGGGGTGGGGAGGGGGCTTGCAGGATCTCGGCCCCCTAAACCCAAGGGACAGGGAAGGACAGGGAAGGACAGACCCTAGGGGCTGGCAGGGGGGCTGGCACAGCTGGATCTGCCCGTGGGACTCATCTCAGCTCGACCCCTGCTGTTTTCAGGGCCCTGGCCCCTTCAGCCCTGCTCACTCTGCTCTGTTAATGCTCCCTGGTTTTGGGGCTCGTTGCCACTGCAGCCCCCCGAGCTGTGGGGACGCCGCTCCCGGGGCCGAGCTGGCTCCTCCGCGGGCAGCAGAGTTTATCCAGGCACTTATCTACCCCAGGCCCAGCCGGCAGGTTAAAGGGATCATGTTCCCAAGGAGAGTGCTCAGGTGGCCCCAGGCTGGCTCCTTGCTGCAGTCCCACGTCCTTGGAATGCGGGGAAGCAGCAGAGCTGAGCCTCCTCACGGGCACCGAGGAGAAAATTCTGGAGGGCCAAACCAGAGCATTCCTGGGAGCAGCTGACCCAAAATGGGCTAAATGGGAATGAAGAGTTCAGGATTTCCTGCCCAGGAACTGAAAGCTCTTTTTAAGGAGCAATGTAGGAAGTTTGATGAGAAGCAGAGAATTCCTTGGATGTTTTTGGTGTCACATTGAGCCCGAGGCACCGCGGGGGCTCCGGGTCTCCCCTCAGACCTCCCTGCCTGGAACTTCTCATCCCAATGAGCACTTCCAGGGCTTTCCCATCTCCCCCGAGTTATGAACACCCTTCCCGAGGTGCAGGGATGGGCCCGTGCCCAGCCCCCAGGAATGGCTGGGGGGCTCCCAGTTCAGTTCCTGCATCTCCCAGTTCCTGACCCCTTCTCCAGAACCTGTCCGTGCCAGCTTCTCGTCCAGGGCGGTTTCTGGGATGCTTTCACTCAGCTCTCTCTCTCTTTGCCCCTTTCTGTGCAGCTCTCTGTGAACAACAAACCCCCCAGCTCTGAGGGGCAGGGGGACAAGAAGGACAATGCCACAGCCCCCCCGGCTCCCCCGTCCTACGAGGAGGCGACAGCGGGAGAAGGGATGAAATCCGGGGCTTTTCCTGCCCCGCCCGCGGCCCCGCTCCACCCTAGCTGGGCTTACGTGGATCCCAGTAAGTCCTTCCATGGCTGGGCTGGGTGAGCCTGGGAGAGGGGGCAGAGATCCCCCCGGGATGGAGGGGAGAGGAGAGGGGGAGCTGGGATAAGAGGGAGAGCAGGGATAAGAGGGGGAGCAGGGATAAGAGAGGAACCAGGGATGTGGTGCCCAGTTTGGCCCAGGGTAGAGCTGTGAGCCTCTGTCTGCACAGGAGAGTCTCTATCAATGTGTAAAAGTTTCCATCTGCACATAAAATCTCCATCTGCAGATAAAAGTCTGTATCTGTGAATAAAAGCCATTCCAGCCATCCCAGAGAGCTCACCCCCTTCCAGACGAGGGGGTAAACTCCTTCCCTGTCCCATGGTGGGAGAAATCCCCATTCCCAGCTCCCAGGGCTGGAGGAAAAGTCCTGGAGCAGCTGCAGGGATCCCCCCACCCCCTCCTGCAGCTCCTGCTCAGCCCCAGCTCTCAGAGCAGCTGAGGTGGCACAATTGGTGTCACAAGAGGTGTCACAGCCCTGAGTGTGGCTGCTGCCAGAGCCAGGGAGGCTGGGACATGGCTGGAGCCAAAGGCTGGATTGTTCCAGCATCCTTGTGGCCATTCCTGGGCAAACCAGCAGTTTTTCCAACACAGAAGCTCCCTGGAGCTCCTGCTGGGCCATAGCAAAGGACGAAGACCTGGCTGTGCCCAGGGAATGGCTGCAGGCTTGCAGCTGGGGGTGGTGCCTGGGAAGTGACCCTGGGGGTGGCTAAGTGCTCACTCAGCACAGTTCCAGCCAGAGAAAATGCTGGGATTATGGGATTTTGGGGCTCCTGAGCTCTTGCCCTGCTCCATCCTTTGCTGCCTGTTCTGTCCAGCTGCAGGGATGGGATACCTGGGGAAGGGGAAGGAGTGAAAACCTCCCCTGCTGTCTGTGCTGGCATATTCTGATGGTTTCTCAGTCTTTCCCCTAAGGAACAGGATAAATCCCCCCAGGTGCCTCTGGGGATCATCTGGATTTTTCTGCTGTCACCATGAATTATTGGGGGTGAGGCCTAAAGGGGGTGAGATGGGCTGTTTGGGGTTTAGGGGGTGGGATGGGGTGTTTTGGGGCTCCAGGTGGGAAACCCATTCTATGGGATGTCTCACACCTGAGTGGGAGCACCTGGAGAGAAGGGGTGTGGATTTGGGGTTGTTTCTGTGACCGTGAACTCAGGACACACTGTCCTGCTGTGGCCTTGGGTGGGGGGACAGATGTGGGGACACCAGGAGGGAGGAGAATGAAACCCTCTGGATGCTGGCAGGGAGGGAGGAGGGTAAAACCCTTCAGTTCCTGGGGGCACTGAGGTGCCAGCTGGGTGTTTAGAGGACAATTTGGTGTTTAGGGGCCAGTTGGTGTTTAGGGGCCAGCTGGGTGTTTAGGGGCTAATTTGGTGTTTAGGAGCCAGTTTGGTGTTTAGGGGCCAGTTTGATGTTTAGGGGCCAGTTTGGTGTTTAGGGGCCAGTTGGTGTTTGGGGGCTAATTTGGTGTTTAGGGGTCAGTTGGGTGTTTAGAGGCCAGCTGGGTGTTTGTGGGCTGGGATTGCTTTGGTGCAGGAGGCCTGGAAGTGTCCCAGGGATTCTCCCTGCCCCAGGCACTCTGGGCCCCATGGGGGATCCAGGAGAACACGCAGGAGGTTCAGCTCCAGTGGGGCAGGAAGGAAGGACCAAGGGATTTATTGGCAACAGAACAGCACCAGGGACTTATTTGCTGCTAGGGTCACCTAAGTGAGGCTCCTGCATTTTGAATGAGTAACTTTTGACCAGGAAAACAGGAGAAAATCAGGATCAGGACCTTGAGTTTGGCTCTCCTGGCGTCTGCTCTGAGATTAAGAGGATCTTTGCTCCACCTTCCTGAAGGATTTGGGTATCCCTGAGCTCAGAAGCCTCAGGAGGAGGGGAGGTGTCTGTGGACCAGGCAGGAACAGGAATGTAAAGCAGAAAATCACACAAAAATCCTTCAGTGGAAACCCAGCAGTGACTTCAGTGACACAGGAGGGGACATCACCAAGGGAAGCACAGAGGGCACAGGATCATGGAGTCATGGATTGGTTTGGATGGGTGGGCCCTCACAGCCCATCCAGTGCCACCCCTGCCATGGCAGGGACACTGCCACTGCCCCAGGCTGCTCCCAGCCCCATCCAGCCTGGCCTGGGACATTCCAGGGATGGGGTAAGGAAAACCAGCAACAGGAGCTTCTGTTCTTGTTTTGGCAAAGCAGAGATGACTTGTGCAGGGATTTGAGGATTTGGGGGAAGGTTTTTCTCACTGGTAGCATTGGAGCTGTTTCCTCCTTTTTCAGGCTCGGTGCTTAACTGTTCCCTGAGTCCCTGCATGGAAATGGGGTTGAGGGATGGAGCTCAGGGAGCTGCCAGGAGCTGCTCTTGGAGCAGGGAGGTTGTTGACAAAGCCACGATGCAAACACAGCTCAGGAGAGCAGCGAGGGAATCCTCCTGCTCCGCAGGGAATGCTGAGTCACAGCTGCTCTGGGGATGTTTAACATCCAGTGAAAGGAGAGCAAGGGATGATCCCAGCCCTCCCATTGCTGTGGAGGGTTTGGTGTTTCCTCAGACAAGGATCCAGCCTGGTGTTGGGATGGTTTGTGGGAACGTTTCCCCTCTGTTCCCAGGGATGGTCCTAAGGAGCAGCAGGAGTGGGAAGGGAGCAGAGGAACTGTTGTATTTGCTGGGAAGTGTCCCAGCTAGGGCAGGAACGATGCATCTGACTCCATGTTCTCAGAAGGCTAATTTATTACTTTACGATGTTGTATTATATTAAAGAATACTAAACTATAGTAAAGAAGGGATACTTACTGAACGCTAAAAAGATAATAATGAAACTCGTGACTCTTTCCAGAGTCCTGACACAGCTTGGCCCCAACTGGCCAAAGACTCAATTCACAGCAGAATCCATGAAACAATCACCTGTGGGTGAACAACCTCCAAACACATTCCACATGAGCAGAACACAGGAGAAGCAAATGAGATAAGAATTGCTTTCCTTCTCACTGAGGCTTCTCAGCTTCCCAGGAGAAAAATCCTGGGCGAAGGGATTTTTTCAGAGGTGTGAATGCCACAAGGAACATGTGGGAATTTGGGGCACCTGAGCCGTGGTGGCTCCCTGGGGTCAGGTCCCACAGCTGGGGGGGAATTGGGGTGGGAGCTGGAGCAGCTCCTTTGGCCTCTCTGCAGGCAGCAGCCCGAGCTACGGCAGCGGGGGGTACCCGGGGGACACGGAGCTGCTCACCACCTTCAGCTGGGACGACCGCAACGTGCGCAGGGTGTTCATCAGGAAGGTGAGGGAGGGACACGTCCCTCGCGCTCTGGGCTGGCAGAGCTGGACCCCCAGCCCCTGGAGGGCCCGGCTCTGCTGGATTCTGGGATCCATGGATCACCTCTCCCTGCAGGTTTACGCCATCCTCATGGTCCAGCTCCTGGTCACCGTTGTCATCGTGGCTTTCTTCACCTTCTGGTGGGTGCTGGGTGTGTCCTGAGCCACCTGGGAGCGGGCCCTGGGCAGCTTCCTGGGGGCTGTGTCACACCTGGATTCTTTCTGAGTATTCCAATAGAAAAGCAAAGCTGAGGGAACACTCAGAGGTCCCTCAGTCCTTTTGCTCCCATTCCCAACCACGCTCAGGATTGGATCTTCCATCCTGAGTGATCCCCAGGGCTGCTGCCCTTGGCAGTGACTGCTGGATTTTCCCAGTGGGAGTTACCAGATCCCAGCTCCAGGGGCTGCTTTCCCTCCCCTGCTCATCCCCCTGTCCAGCTCGGATGACCGAGCGCTCTGGGTGTGTGTGGCTCATGTTGCCTCCAGAATAAATAATGGATCACTGCCAGCCTGAGGATTTGGGCTCCCTAATCCCCTGTGGGAGCCATTCCCAGCCAGCTCCGCTGTGGAACTGGGGGAGCAGCACTGCCCTTCCCACCTGGCAGCTGGAATTCCTCTCCACAGGCTCAGGATTCACCCAGGGCTGGGTTTTTAATCCCGTGCTAGGGCTGTTCCTGGGTTCATTGAGCAGGGAGCTGTGAGGGACTGGCTTCTTCCTGCTCAGGATCTTTTCCTTCTGTCTTGCAGTGAACCAGTCAAGGGCTACATCCAGACCCACTCTGCCTGGTACTGGGCTTCCTAGTGAGTATCCCTGGCTTTTCCTAGGCCTTGTGCGCTCCAGACAGCCTGGCTGGGGCTGTGGGGATGTGGGAAGGGTCTCCAACACTCCCCAAACACTTCCCTGTCCTGCATGCGAAGCATCACTCCAGAGAGTCCAGGGGCAACTGGGAAGGTCATGGAATCATGGAATGGGCTGGGTTGGGAGGGACCTTAAAGCTCACCATGGCAGGGACACCTCTCACCATCTCAGGCTGCTCCAAGCCCCAGTGCCCAACCTTGGGCACTGCCCCAGCTGCTCTGGGCACCAAGCCATGGGTGAGCCTGAGGTGAGCAGATGGGAAATCGCACCTGAATGAGCAAGAGACACCAGAGAGGAGAACTCGAAACACTTCCCCAAAAATGGCTCTAAAAACCAGGGTCGAAATAAATACCTATTTCCTGCAGAAAGCCAGGGAAAACTGGGGAGTTTCCAGGGAAACAGGAGCTCCTAATGAGACCTGGAAGGATGTCCAGGGTACCTTAGGGGGTTGATTTTGGGAAGGTCCCCTGGGAAGCTCCAAAGGCCTCCTTGCAGAGCATTCAGGAAAACACTGCAGAGCTCCATATCTGACACCTGGAAGGATGTTCAGGGCACCATGGAGGCTGAATTTTGGGATTTTCCCCTTGGAAGCCAGGTGGTTGTTGGGATTTGCATTACATAATATCCAGGGGATATGGGGGTGGATTTGGAGGTGTTGGGATGTTCCTGGCCATGTCTGAGTAGAACTGTCTCTCCTGGGGCTCCATCCCAGAGCCCCAAAGTTGGGATTCCATTCCTTGGTTCCCCCAGCCGGCCCAGAACGGAGCTTCCCCATGCTGGTATCTCCTGGCTCCGTGGTTTCTGGGCTGCTGGTGGGGTCAGTGCTGCTCACTGAGTGTGAGGTGAACTCAGCTTTAATCAGTTCACACCCAAATCAGGGGATGAGACACCGGCTTATGTAACCTGGGAGAGCCCTCGGAACAGCAGCAATGGGAGCTCCAGGCCACCAGCAGGGAACCAGAGGTGCTCCAGAGGGCAGCTGGGCTTGGAGAGGCAGTGTCACCTCCCAGGGGACAAGGGAGAGGAGGCTCAGCCCTGCTCAGGTCCCCACCTTGGCCTCTGGGGTCACTCTTCCAGCTCCCTGCCCAGATGGAGTTTATTCCCTCCCTTTCCCAGCAGGAACACCCTTGGGGCAGCTGGGGTGTTCTGTCCTGGAGGAATTTCCCCCTGGTCATTGTCCCCCTGTGCCCAGGTGAGACCCCACCTGCAGAGCTGCCCCAGCCCGGGGGTCCCGCACAGGGAGGATGAGGAGCTGCTGGAGAGAGCCCAGAGGAGGCCACGGAGCTGCTCAGGGCTGGAGCCCCTCTGGAGCCAGGCTGGGAGAGCTGGGGGTGCTCACCCCACTGCAGGGAGAGCTCAGAGCCCGTGCAGGGCCTGGAGGGGCTCCAGGAGAGCTGCAGAGGGACTGGGGACAAGGGACAGGGGGACAGGAGCCAGGGAATGGCTCCCACTGCAGGGGGCAGGGATGGATGGGAGATTGGGCAGGAATTCCTCCCTGGGAGGGTGGGCAGGCCCTGGGATGGATTTCCCAGAGCTGCCCCTGGATCCCTGGCAGTGCCCAGGCCAGGCTGGACAGGGCTGGAGCAGCCTGGGGCAGTGGGAGGTGTCCCTGCCATGGCAGGGGTGGGATGGGCTGGATTTTAAGGTCCCTTCCCATCTAGGCCATTCCATATCTTTAATTTTGTCTGGTTTTTTGCTGCTCAGTGAGCCAAGCCCTTCCCTTCATTCCAATGTCTCCAAATGTTTTTCCTGCTCTTTGCCTGGGTCTCCTTCCCAACCAGAGACCTCTGTAAAATAAACCTGGGAACCCCAGGATGTTTTCCCACTGCTGGGATGGCACCTCAGTGGCAATAAATCCAGAGCAGACAGGGGATGGATTGCCCTGCTGGCTCTGTGCTCCTGACAGTCTCCTCCCAGCTGCTCAGCCGTGTCCAGGCTGGCTTTCCTGGTTTCCCAGTGGGAGAGCTGGGCCCGGGTTTATCTCTGTGCCCTGGGTCTCGTGGCCCTGGGCTCTGCCCTCACCTGCCTGCCGTGGCCGAGGGTCAGTGGCTATCGGGAGCCATCGGCACGCCCGGAACTGCTGCCCCGGGGAGAGCAGGGGAGCAGCTTCCCGAGCCTGGAAAAACACCCAGCTGCGGGCAGGAGAGCCTCCTTCGGCTCTGGGGCTGCTGTGCTTCGAGAGGGTCAAATGCTGGGAGGTAAAACCTGCCAGCACCTGGGAGGGGCTGGGCAGCCACGGCACCTTGGGCTCTGCTGAGCTGGGAGGATCCTCCAGCCCTGGGCTTGTCCCTGAGCCCTTTTCTGAATGGATCCTCAGCCCAGGGCTTGTCCCTGAGCCCTTTTCTGAATGGATCCTCAGCCCTGGGCTTGTCCCCGAGCCCTTTTCTGAATGGATCCTCAGCCCTGAGCCCTTTTCTGAATGGATCCTCCTGCCCTGAGCTTGTCCCTGAGCCCTTTTCTGAATGGATTCTCCTGCCCTGAGCCCTTCCCTGAGCAGCTCCTCCTGCCCTGAGCCCTTCCCTGCCCTGGGCTCTTCCTCAAGCACTCCAGCAGTGGAATCCTGGAGTGGATTGGGTTGGAGGGACCTTCAAGTCCATCCAGTGCCAACCCTGCCATGGGCAGGGACACCTTCCACTGTCCCAGCTTTCTCCAATCCCTGTCCAGCCTGGCCTGGGACACTTCCAGGGGTGGAAAGTCCAGAAATTCCCATTTCTGGAGGGATGTACCATGGGAGCAGCTTCTCCTCCAGCACAGCCCTTCCAACCTGGTCACTTTGCTAGCTCTTGGTCTAAGAACCTCCAGCCTTGACACCCCCAAGCCAGAAAGGGTTTGGAAACGAGGGGCAAAGCCTGGCACCTCCTGTGAGAAACTCACAGAACCATGGAATCCTGGAATCATGAAGGTGGGAAAAGCCCTCGGAGACCATCAAGTCCAACCACCAACCCTCCCCTCCCCGCTGCCCATGTCCCCAGTGCCACTTCCACAGGCTTTTGGACACTTCCAAGGATGGGATTCCACCACTGCCTGGGCAGCCCCTTCCAATGCCTGACCTCCCTTTCCATGAAGGAACGTTTCCTAAGAGCCAGCACAAACCCAGATCCTGCCCTGTTTGTCATTAACACATTTGGGTGCACCCTGGGGTCTGAACCCGACCTTGGCTCTGCTCCAAACCCAGCTCCAAACTCAGCTTCTCCAGGGATGTTTTGTCCCACCCTGGGGACAGGAACATGCAGAGCAGGCCCCTGAGGGCAGGAAGGGGCTTAGTGAGAGGGACCAGGGGTGGGAACCACCCTGCTCCACGCCTGCTGGGTGTTTGCATCTCCAACATCCCCATCCCAGGGAATTCCCCCTGTGCCACCATCCCAGGATGCTTTTCCAGGGAATTCCATCGCAGGGAATTCTCCCCTGTGCCACCATCCCAGGCTGCTTTTCCAGGGAATTCCATCGCAGGGAATTCCTCCTGCACCACCATCCCAGGCTGCTTTTCCAGGGAATTCCATCGCAGGGCATTCTCCCCTGTGCCACCATCCCAGGCTGCTTTTCCAGGGAATTCCATCGCAGGGAATTCCCCCCTGCACCACCCTCCCAGTTGCTTTTCCCCCCTGAGCTCTCCCTCTCTCCTTGCAGCGCCGTTTTCTTCGTCACCTACCTGATCCTCGCCTGCTGCTCCGGGCCCAGGTAAGGGGATGCTTTGGGGTCTGGGACAGCCTGGGGAGGGCAGCAAGAATGTTTTCCTCAGGTTTCCAGCCCTGTTATGGGGCAGGGATGCAGCTGCTGTGTTTCCTTGGGATCATGGAATGGTTTGGGTTGGAAAGGACCTCAAAGCCCATCTAGTGCCACCCCTGCCATGGCAGGGACGCCTCCCACTGTCCCAGGCTGCTCCAAGTCCCATCCAGCCTGGCCTCGGGCACTTCCAGGGATCCAGGGGCAGCCCCAGCTGCTCTGGGGGAGTCCAGTGGCAGCTGTGACTTCCCAGCAGGAACTGCCCCGTTTGCAGCCCTGGGAATGAAACATTGCAGAAGATCTCTTGTCAGCTCCCAGAGGAGCAGGAATACCCTGGGGACCTTTGTCCTGCTGGCCCCAGAGGACCCCAAATGCCCTGTGGCTCCCAGCAGGGTGACTGTGCCCTGCACTGCCCCAGCACTGGTGCACAGGGCGCTAATTACCAGCATGGACATTAATTACCCAGCACGGTCATTGATGGTCATTAATTACCCTCACAGTCACTAATTACCCTCATGGTCAGGGATTCCCTGGCACAGCCCCGGATGATTGACCCCTGTTTCCTTTGCAGGAGATACTTCCCATGGAATCTGATCCTGCTCAGCATCTTTGTGAGTAGCACATCTGGACAACATCTGCCTGGGGTCAGAGTGGCTCCAAGGACAAGGCTGGCATTCCTGGGGAAAAGTGGGAATTTCATCCCCTTATTGTCCTGAGGAGCTGTGGTTGCACTGGAATGAGAGAAGCTGGGAAAAAAGGGAGCCTCTGTTTGTTAAAAATTTGCAAAAAATAATCTGTGGAGTCTGGTGGGAACTGGGATTTGAGCTGGGGTGGGATGTGGGATGGGAGCTGGGATGTGGGATGGGAGCTGGGATCTGGGATGGGAGCTGGGATGGGAGCTGGAATGTGGGATGGGAGCTGAAATTGGGATGGGAGCTGGAATGTGGGATGGGAGCTGGGATGTGGGATGGGAGCTGGGATGTGGGATGGGAGCTGGAATTGGGATGGGATCTGGGATGGGAGCTGGAATTGGGATGGGAGCTGGAACTGGGATGGGAGCTGGAATTGGGATGGGAGCTGGGAGCTGGGATGGGAGCTGGAATTGGGATGGGAGCTGGAACTGGGATGGGAGCTGGCTCCTGTGCGGGAGGGATGCAGGAGCAGGGGATGCTCCTGTCCCGTTTGCCCACCCCCTGCCCTCTCCTGTGCCCATAATCACTGGAGCAGTCCAAATGCTGCCAAGTTCCTTCTCCTGAGAGTCTGAGAGGCTTCCCTGCCCTTTTCTCTGGGATTGAGGGATTTCCTGTGGTGTCTGCTCTGGGCATGAGGGCACTAACCAGGCTGTGTTTTCCCCCAGACCCTGTCCATGGCCTATCTCACTGCCATGCTCTCCAGGTGGGTTGGGCACAGTCCTGTGTCCTGTCTCTTCCTGAAAACATTCCATATTCCTGAGCTACCTGAGCTGCCTGGGGCTCCCAGCAGCCACACAAAGCTGGAGCTTCCCTGTGAAAACTTTCCAAGGAAGGTTTCCAAGGCCTGTCCCTGTCCCAAGTGTGGCAGCACTGCAGGATTCCCACGTCCCAAATCCTGCAGGAGAGCCCTGGAGGGCCAGGACAGGGCAGCACCTGGATGGGCAGGAGGTGACCACTCAGTGATCCCACATTTCTCACTGGGCAGGTCCCAGGCAGGTGGGGCTGCAGTGAGCCAAGGATTTTTTTCCAGCAGTTTCAGGAATTTGTATCCCAGCCTGTTCCCTTCCGCTCATTTGCACCAGGAAATCTGCTCCTAGCTCACGTGGGAGCCTGGAGAGAGGGACACGATCCAGGGTGGCTGATGGATGGATTGGGACAAAGAAATCTGCAGCCTCAGCAGCTCCAGGGGGAAAACTCCAGAGACTCCACACCAATGCCCCCAGGGAGAGCAGGACTGGCTTTCCCAAGGACTGAGCCTGGCACTGCAGCCAAAATCCTGATCCAGCCTGGAAACCATTCCAGCCTGAGTCTGCAGCCCCTGTGGCCGCTCCAATCCCTCCTTCCTGCCCTTTTCCAAAAGCCAGACAGGGCAGGAGCCAGGGGCTGCTCCTTTGGTTTCTCCTCATGCTACAGTGCCTTTTGTCATCCTGGTTTTGTTGCCTCCTCGTCAGGATCTCCCCCATTCCGTCTGTCCATGGACAGTGGACTTGGAGCTGCTCCGAAGCTCTGGGAGGTCCAGATGGACCCTCCTGCCTTCTCTCTGTGCTTCAAAACAGCAGGAAAACCCATCCAAGCTTTTTTCTATCCTTCCTCTTCTAACACTAGTGTGGAATATTGATAATTCCAGCGCTGTTTGTGCCTGTGGGATTCCTTGCCCAGCTCCTGCCTGTCTGAATCCCCTTTCCCATCCCTGTGGGAATGATCCCAATGTGCTTTTCCTGGTCATTCTGCAGTTACTACAACACCAAGTCGGTGCTGCTGTGCCTGGGGATCACGGCCCTGGTCTGTCTGTCTGTCACCATCTTCAGCTTCCAGAGCAAGGTGGGACTGTGGGAGCCTCCCTCGGGAAGGGGCACTCCTGGGGCACAGTGGGGGCAGCTGGGGGTGTCTGGAGGGCTCTGGAAACAGGAGCAGCCTGAGGCAGGTGGGGATGCCACAAGGAGGTTGGAGTGGATCAGGATATGTGCTAGGGAGGGATGTGGCTGGGATGTAAGTGGGGCTAGAAGATGCTGATTCATGGGAACAAAATGAGATTTTTTTTTGTGGATTGGTGTGGGGGTCAGAAGATGTTGATATATGGGAATAAAATGAGATTTTTTTTTGTGGATTGGGGTGGGGGCTAGAAGATGCTGATATATGGGAATAAAATGAGATTTTTTTTGTGGATTGGGGTGGGGGCTAGAAGATGCTGATATATGGGAATAAAATGGGATTTTTTTTGTGGGTTGGGGTGTGCCATAGGTGTACATGGACTGGAAGTTGCTGAGGTGTGGGAATAATCTGGGATTTTTGGAGGATTGGGATGTGTCAGGGATGTCAGAGGGGCTGGAAGAGGCTACATGGTGGCAGACTGGGAGTTTCAGAGGGCTGGGCTGTGGGATGCAGGAGGATGCTCGTGTGTGATGGATTTGGGATTCCCGGTGCGTGGCGAGACCCAAGCCCTTCCCGTGGCACTAAGGGGGGTTTGGGAGGCATTGGCTCTGTGCCAGGGGCTGGCTGCTGGGATGCAGAGGCAGAACCAGCTCCGGGTGAGTCCCAGTGGGGCTCGGGAGCTGCAGCTCCCCCAGAGCAGCCCTGGAACAGAAACTCCTCCTTCCCGTCCGCAGTTCGACTTCACCTCGTACCAGGGCATTCTCTTCGTGCTGCTCATGGTGCTGTTCCTGGGGGGGCTGGTCCTGGCTGTCATCCTGCCCTACCAATACGTGAGTGAAAGCTGGCCCAAACTGGGCCAAACTGGGCGTGCTGGGAGGGGGGGCCCAGCTCCCTGAAAATGGGTGGGAACCGCCATGGAGGGATGGAAGGGCAGGGTCATTCCCTGGGATGGACCGTGGGGAACGGCTCAAGGATGGAACTGCCCAGGGCTGAGGACGCTTCCTGCTGTTCCTGGCGGTGGAATCATGGAATTATTTTGGTCAGGAGGGACCTCAAAGCCCATACAATCCCACCCCTGCCATGGCAGGGACACCTCCCACTGCCCCAGGCTGCTCCAGCCCTGTCCAGCCTGGCCTGGGCACTGCCAGGGATCCAGGGGCAGCTCTGGGAAATCCATCCCAGGGCCTGCCCACCCTCCCAGGGAGGAATTCCTGCCCAATCTCCCATCCATCCCTGCCCCCTGCAGTGGGAGCCATTCCCTGTGTCCTGTCCCCCTGTCCCTTGTCCCCAGTCCCTCTGCAGCTCTCCTGGAGCCCCTCCAGGCCCTGCACGGGCTCTGAGCTCTCCCTGGAGCCTTCTCCTCTCCAGGTGAGCACCCCCAGCTCTCCCAGCCTGCCTCCAGCCCTCGGAGCAGCTCATTCCAACTCATCCATGCTCTTCCTGTGTTGGGACCCCCCTGGATGCCAATGGGGTCTCACCTGGGCACAGCTGCCTCTGCTCAGGCCTCAGTTTCCCCTCAGAAAAACCAAGGAAATGAGCTCATTAAACTCTGTCCCAAGTCCAGGGCAGGACTTGGGCTCAGGACTAACACCCAGCACCTGCAGAGTTCAAATCTTGAGGCCTCAGTTTCTCAGCAATGACCCTGAGGTCTGAGTGATCCTCAGGAGCCAAGTCCAAGGGCACAGTGACCCCCTGTGTGTCCCCAGGGCACAGTGACCCCCTGTGTGTCCCCGAGGGACAGTGACCCCCTGTGTGTCCCCAGGGGACAGTGACCCCCTGTGTGTCCCCGAGGGACAGTGACCCCTGTGTGTCCCCAAGAGACAGTGACCTCCTGTGTGTCCCTTAGGGACAGTGACCCCCTGTGTGTCCCCAGGGCACAGTGACCCCTGTATGTCCCCAGGGGACAGTGACCCCCTGTATGTCCCTTAGGGACAGTGACCCCTGTGTGTCCCCAAGAGACAGTGACCTCCTGTGTGTCCCTTAGGGACAGTGACCCCCTGTGTGTCCCCGAGGGACAGTGACCCCTGTGTGTCCCCAAGAGACAGTGACCCCCTGTGTGTCCCTGAGGGACAGTGACGCCCTGTGTGTCCCCAGGGCACAGTGACACCCCTGTGTGTCCCTGAGGGACAGTGACACCCCTGTGTGTCCCTTAGGGACAGTGACTCCTGTGTGTCCCCAGGGGACAGTGACCCCTGTTTGTCCCTTAGGGACAGTGACCCCCTGTGTGTTCCTGAAGGACAGTGACCCCTGTGTGTCCCCAGGGGACAGTGACCCTCTGTGTGTCCCTGAGGGACAGTGACCCCCTGTGTGTCCCCGAGGGACAGTGACCCCCTGTGTGTCCCTGAGGGACAGTGACGCCCTGTGTGTCCCCAGGGGACAGTGACCCCCTGTGTGTCCCCAGGGCCTGCCAAGCCCTCACATAGCTCCAGCCACCCCCTTTGGCCTCTGCAGCCACTCCTGGCCCCAGCTGTGCTCAAGGAAATCTTGGAGCAGCTTCCAGCCAGCCTGGAGCAGGGCTGGGCAGCATCCAAGGGTGTCTCATCCTGGCAGGTGTCACCCCCAGAGGGTCTGGCAGCCCCGGGGACACGGGCATGGATGAGGGAAGGGGGATGGGGCCAGGCAGGTGCCATAAATCACCTGAGAGGCTCCTGGGATCCCAAATCCCTCCCTATCCCAGCCAGCTCCTCTGCCCCAAGTCATTCCCTAAGGGAGACCTCCAGGAGGTTCCCACTGGTCCCAGCCCTGGAGCTGGTGCTGGACAAACCCAGCCTGGCCATTCCAAAGGGTTGGAGTTTGGCTGTCTGGGCTTGAGCTTCTCCTCTTCCCAGTGGGAACGTGAGGCTGGAGCAGCTCCCAGTGCCAAAGCACAGCCATGAAACCAGAGAGACAGCTCCTCCTCACCTGACACGTGGTGAGATAAAAACCACAGTGTGGGAATGAGCCCAAAGGCAGGGACAGCCCTGGCTTCACTGAACCCATCTGGGATTGAACCAGAACCTCCTCCTGGTTCCTCTGGGCCACAGCAGGGGCTGAGCTTTGCTCCCAGTCCCGATGAAATTCCCCTGAGATTCCCACGGATTAATATATTTAAATTGTTCTTTAATTAGAATCATGGTGTGTCCTAAGGGAGAAGGGACACCCAGGGTCAGCCAGTCCAACTCCTGGCCCTGCCCAGGACATCCCAACAATCCCACCTTGTGCCTGGGCATTGCCCAACTGCTCCTGGAGCTCTGGCAGCCCTGGGAGAGGTGTTCCAGTGCAAGAAGAACCTTTTCCCAATATCCATCCCAAACCTCCCCTGACACAGACCCAGCTGTTCCCTCAGGCCAGTTAAAGCTGGCTCCAGCTCTTGGAATATTTGGTGTTTCTTCCAGTGGGACCAGCTGTGTTTGGGTAATAAATCTATTCTGGGGGTGCTCCAGAGTGTTCCATCATGAGAGTGCTGGGACTGGGACCTGTGGCTTCCCCACCCCTGGAAGTGTCCAAGGCCAGGCTGGACAGGGCTTGGAGCAGCCTGGGACAGTGGGAGGTGTCCCTGCCATGGCAAGGGTGGGACTGGATGGGCTTTAAGGTCCCTTCCCACCCAAACCATTCCAGGATGCCATGACTTCCACAGGACAGGTACTGGGGCCAAGTGCTGTTTGCAATAAGGAGCAGCTGGTGGAGAAGTTCAGGAGCCGAGGCCCCGTGCCCTGCTCTGTGCCACAGAAACATTCCCAAACAGCTGCACAAGCTGGAAGTGGTACAAATCCAGCCTGGGTTTTGGGGCATTTCCCAACTTTCCCCCTCCACCCGGGAGCCAAGTACCTTGGGAGGGAAGTCCTGCACAGCCCATTCTGTGCAGCTCTGACAGCTGTGTCTGTGTGTCCCTGTCTGTGTGTCCCTGTCTGTGTTCGTGTGTCCCTGTCCATGTGTCCCTGTGTCCCTGTCCATGTCCATGTGTCTGTGTCCATGTGTCCATGCCCATGTGTCCCTATCTGTGTCCGTGTGTCTGTGTCCATGTGTCCATGCCCATGTGTCCCTGTGTCTGTGTGTCTGTGTCCATGTGTCCCTGTTTGTGTCCATGTCTGTGTCCCTGTCCCTGTGTCCGTGTGTCCATGTGTCCCTGTCCCTGTGTCCCTGTGTCCATGTGTCCTTGTGTCCCTGTCCCTGTGTCCCTGTCTCTGTGTCCCTGTACATGTTCCTGTGTCCGTGTGTCCCTGTGTTCCTGTCCCTGTATCCCTGTCCCTGTGTCCTTCAGGTCCCGTGGCTCCACGCGATCTACGCTCTGCTCGGGGCTGGGATCTTCACCATGGTGAGTGGCTGTTCCTGGCACCCGGCAGGGAAAACAGCAGGGAAAGGAGCTGGAGCCTCGCAGGGAGCCGGGCAGGGGATAGAGCATGGCAGGGAGCCGGGCAGGGGATGGAGCATGGCAGGGAGCCGGGCAGGGGATGGAGCATGGCAGAGAGCCGGGCAGGGGATGGAGCATGGCAGGGAGCCGGGAAGGGGATGGAGCCTCGCAGGGAGCCGGGAAGGGGATGGAGCATGGCAGAGAGCCGGGCAGGGGATGGAGCAGCCGGGCAGGGGTTGGAGCCTCGCAGGGAGCCGGGCAGGGGTTGCAGAGCTCGGGGCAGCCCCGGAGCAGCGATCCCGGCGGGAGCTGCCGCAGACGTGCCGGTGCCCGCGCAGGGCATGGAGTGAGTGCCAAGCCGTGTGGGGTGAGCAATCCCGGCTGGATTGCTCCGCAGGGATCGTGGGGACAGGCCAGAAGTGCCTCTGGAGTGGAGCAGGCAGAGCTGAGCTCGGCACGGCCCCGGGAGCGCTGGGATCCAGGGATGAGGCTGCACGGTCGAGTCGGGGCTGGTTGGGGGAGAGCGAGCCAAGGTTTGGGATGAGCTTGGCTCACAGAGGTGCAGAAAAACAGGGAAGGCTGAGATTGGGGATTAAGAGGCATTAGGACAGGCGGGAAAAGCCCCGGAGCTGGGCAGCTCCTCCAAAAAAAGGCTTGGCTTGCTGCCGGGGTCCGTTCCCGAGCACGTCCCGGCGGTGCTGCACCGGGACCCGGCCGGGGCAGATGCCAGGGGAGGTGCCCGGTGCCCCCGGGGCCGGGGCTCAGCCCGGGGCTGCCCTGGGCTCCGAGGCGGTGCCCATTGGGCATGTTGGGAATCGGAGCAGTTGAGCAATTGCCTTTATCACCCATAAAAGTCACTCCAAGGGAGCGCAGGGAGCTCAGCGCTGATTCGTGGCTCAAGATCCCTCTGTAAAATACAAGGAGGCTTCAACATCTGATAATTATCCCATAAACATCAGTCAGAGCCTCGGCCTGGCCCTGCCAGGGCAGCTCGGCTGGGATTTGTTCTGGGGGGATAAAACAGCATCTCTGGAGGGTGGTGCAGCCCTGGGGAACTCTGGAGCCATGAGGGACAGCAGGATGGCAGAAGGAGGAAAGGGAGGGAGGAGAGAATGGTGGATTTGGGTCACATCTGGGATTTCTGGTGGTGTTGCTCTGTATCCTGTTGGGGCCAGGTCACCCTGTGACCACCTC
Source organism: Pyrgilauda ruficollis (assembly GCF_017590135.1). Classification (NCBI taxonomy): domain Eukaryota; kingdom Metazoa; phylum Chordata; class Aves; order Passeriformes; family Passeridae; genus Pyrgilauda; species Pyrgilauda ruficollis. Next base: position 117,862 of record NW_024523800.1, read on the forward strand.
GTTCCCTGGCAGGTGTTTCCCACCCGAGGGAAGTGTGGGAATAACAAGTTATGGGCTCTGGGGGAGAAAGAGGAGGGAGAGTGGCTCCAGAGCTGGCCTTGGGATGGAGGAAGCCTGAGGGAAGAGGGCCTGGAGTGGGAGCTGCACTTGGGGTTTGATTGTCAGGAGGGAAATGAGGGAAGGAGAAAGTTACAGCTCATTCAGTGCCTTGTTCTGAGCTCTTAAATTGTGGCTACAGCACATAAAAAGGGGCTGCACCCTGATCCAGGGACTTCTCCTGTCATTAGAGCCCTTCTTGCCTCCCTGGGCCAAACCTCCCTGTCACTGTCCCAGGGTTTCCTCCTTTCCCTTCCAGTTCCTGGCCCTGGACACGCAGATGCTGATGGGGAACCGCCGGTACTCGCTGAGCCCCGAGGAATACATCTTTGGAGCCCTCAACATCTACCTGGACATCATCTACATCTTCTCCTTCTTCCTGCAGTTCTTTGGCTCCAGCCAGGAGTGAGGGCAGCAGGGCAGGATGCTCCCTGTGCTGGCAAATGTGAGGGGTTCAATTGAAAAGCAGAGGTGAAAGGGTTCAAACCCTCCAACCTGACCCAGTCCCTCCCTTTCTGGTCCATCCAACGCACTGAGGAGCCCCAGGCCCCTCCTGCAGCTTTGTACATTTGCTGCCAGGCCTTTGTGACCCAGAGAGCAAAGCAGGGCTTCAGTTCGTGTCTCTTCTGCTTCCCCCAGTCCTGCCCAGCCCAAACCAGTCCAGAGGCTGGGGCAGGAGACCGGGACCTTCCTGGCCCCAGGGGCTGCTGGAGGTGCCCTCTGAGTGCTGCCCATCATGGGGTGAAAGTGCTGTGACAAAACAACAGTGAGGGCAGCAGAGCAGGGAATTTGGTTAGGGAAAAGGGAAAAGCCTTGGGGAATCCTTGCATTGTGCTGTTTCCCACAATCCATTGGAGCTTGGTGGCCTCTGTGCTATTCCTGGTGACTCCTGCTGTTGGAAACGTGGAGTGTGGGATCACGTAGCTGGATTTCAGTGCTCCAGGCATAGGGAACCTGTTTGTTCAGGACGTGCAGCTCTCTGAGGCCATCCCTGGTGCCACTGCAGGAAAAATTCCCCTGGATCCCTTGCATCCGGCTGAATGTCCTTCCCTTCCCTTCCCTTCCCTTCCCTTCCCTTCCCTTCCCTTCCCTTCCCAGATCCATGGGTCCCACCCAGGGGAGTGTGCTGGTTCTCTCTGGAGTGTGGTTCCTCATGGAGGGGTTGGGATCCCAGGGAAGGAATATTGCCAAGAAATGGCAGAGAAGAGATGGAGGAGGCTGGGTTTCCATGCTGGGAAATGCCATTCCATGTGGGAAATGGGCTGGGATCCTGTGACCCACCCTGAGGCTCTGACACCCCCACAGAACTCTCTTGGTTGCTCCAACTGAGCATTCCTAAGGGGTTCTTTCCAGGGGCTGAGGCCATTGGAGCAGCAGTGTTCCCTCTCCCTGGCTGTTTTCCATTTCTCCTCTCCCAAACGGGAATGTCAGCGCGGGCTCTGGATGTGCTCGGGTAACTTTCCACCGTGGCCGCTCACATTCCCTGTTTGGGGCTCAGCTGGCTGATCTGGGGCTGTAAAGCTCCCCGGGGAGATAAGGGGCCTTTTGCTCTCATTCCAAGAGTGATCCCTCCTGCAGATAGGACCTGGTATCTCCCATCTCGCTGGGAATGCCGGCGAGTGCGTCAGGGAGCTGCCTCCAGCAATTCCTGCTGCAGAGAGACTCTGCCAGAACGCTGGAACGTTCCTGCTCCTTCTGCCCTGGGTTTTACCCCGCACATGTCCTGTCCTCCTGCCACACGTGTCCAGGGAAAGTCACTGTGCAGGGAATGGAAACGCTCCGGCCCCTCCACAGCTGCAGCGATGAGCAGGAGTGATGCCTTCCCCTTGTCTTCCTTCCTAAAACATCCCAAAAAAAAAAAAAACCCAACCCAACTAGACCAAAAAACCCCAACCAGACCAAAAAACCTCAGTCAGACACAAAAAAATGCAACCAGACAAAAAACCCATAACCAGACCAAAAAATCTGACTGGACAAAAACCCCAACCAGGCCAAAAAACCCCAGTCAGACAGAAAAAAAACCCCAACCAAAACCCAATTCTTGGTAGGGTTGAAGGACAGCACGAGGTGAAGCCAGCAGGAAGTTCATGCCGTGCTGGTTCCTGCTGAGGAGAACCAAACCCTTGGATTGCTGAGCAGGCAGAACTGGGAATTGCACGGGACCACCCTAAAAGTGGATGGAGTTAAGAGTTTCAAGAGGGAATTTCCTGGCCCTCAGTAGACTGGCTGGGCAGTTCCTTGCTCACAGTTATTTCCTGTAGGGATTTGTGCTTTCCTGGCTTGGAGGGAGGAGTGTGGAGCTCCATGATGAGCTCTGGCTCTGAAATAGTCCCAAAACTCCTCCAAAATGCCCTGCTGGGAGCTGGGGAGGAGCACAGGGACCTGCAGCCCCCTCTGGAATTGTTCTTTTTCCTTCTGGTGTGGAGTAACTTTGCTGCTGCTGCATCCTGGCTTTGCTGCTGCCGCATCCTGGCTTTCTGCTGATATATCCTGGCTTTTCTGCTCCTGTTGGGAACACCTGGCATGACCCCCCTCCAGGCACCTGGCTGGGGGGGACTTGCTGCCCTCCTGTGTGCCTTGCACGTGTCCTGCTCCCTTTTCCACACTGATGCCACCCCAGCCAGCCCTGATGGATGCTGAGCACTGTCCTGCTCGGGGAGGTGCAGCTCCTCAGGAGGCTGAGGAATGCAGGATTTGGGGTGGGATGTGGAGGGCTGCTCCCCCTCCTCCTGTGTCCTCTGCCCCAAGTCCTCATCCAGCTCCAAACCCAATCCTTTAGAGCTGTTGTTCCTATGATTTCACTGTAAATAGAATTTTGTATCTTCTCTGACTATTGCTAATAAATGGTTGCAAAACTGTTCCTGTGCCTGTTCCTGCTCTGGTTGTGCAGGTGCTGCTTCATCCCTTCAGATGTAAACAAGATCCTGGCATGGCCCAGAGGTTTAACGGAGCCCGAGTCACCTCTTCCCCGGTTATGAGTAAGGAAAACATCCCACACAGAGCAATAAAAGCACATGGATCTGGAACAGGTGTCATGGCTGCGGAGTAGCTGAGAACTGAGGGCCAAAGGGCTCCTGGAATGAGGGATTTGCTCCCTTTCCCACTCAGTTTATATGGCCACAGGATTCAAAATTCAATGAGTGGGGATAAGTCGTGGGAGGGCTCCAGCTCCAAGGGAATTTTCTGCCGTGCTGGAGAGCAGGTGGAGCTTTCCCAAGAGAAAAAATTCCTCCACGGACAATTCAACACCCAAAATGAGAGCCTGCGCTGGGAGGGGTGAATTCCCATCTCAGTCCCTCAGCTCTGAAGGGATGGCTGTCCAGGACAGAAATCCCAATGCAGCAGGGATTGGATCCTCCCCAAAAGCAGTCTGTGCTTTTGGGAAGGAGTCAAACCAAAATGTGGGCAATTTGGTTCCTGGGAAGTGATGCTGAGCAGCCAGGAGGGATTTTCCTGCATTTTCTGCAGAAAAAAAAGACTGAAGTGGAACATTCTCACACAAATAATGAGGTGTCCAAGAGCAGGATGAGGCATCATCAGCGTTCCCTGAAACTACCACAGACATGATGAAAGGCTGATGATTCCATCAAATTTCAGCACTGGGCTTTTGGATGCTCAGGCAAAAAATTTGATTAATCAGACTGAAACCATCAAAGGAAGGATGGAGGGATGCAGGATAAGGGGGAAGATTGGTCAGGGTGTGAGGGATGCTGGAAGGAGGAAGGGATGGAGCTGCTTCCCATGCCTGTTGAAAACAGGAATTTGGGGCTCCTAAATCCAGCCAGAGAGAGTCAGAGGAGTCTTCAAACCCCTGAATTCCATTGCCTGGAGAAGGGGGGAAATTGTATTTATTTTTGCACTATCTTCTGCCTTTCTTTTGTGCCCGGGGGTCCTGTGGGATGGGGTGGGATGGGATGGATCGATGGGATGGATGTTAAGGTCCCTCCCCACCCAAACCATTCTGTGATCCCATGAAAACTCAGAAGATGCAAGGAGCCAGAGCCTTTCACCTGCATTTGTGAGCTCCAGGCGCCCTCTGCTCTCCACGCTGTGCTTGAAACCAGCAGCACATGAAACGCAGCTTGTTGTGCCAGCTTAACCCTACACCTGCGCCAGGCTTGGTTTTAACCTGCACCTCCTCTCCCTTAAACCCCCCTTTAACAGAGAACTTTCATTTTCTTCTGCTTTTAAACCTCTCTCAGCTGCAGCCCGTGGGGTCCTGGGCACCCCCAGCACCATCATGTGTTTAATTATGATTTAAACAACTTTTATTTATCATTGATGTGTATAACATTTATACAGTATTTATTTTATAACATCGGTCTATATTATTCAAATATGCTTTCAATAGCGTTGATATACGCAGCATTTACACGCTATTTATTTGAACAAAATTCATATGTTTTATACGACAAAATATTTTGTTTATATTACTTAATTAACAGGTTCGTGTAATTTAAACGCCCGAACCCCGCCAAGGCCTCAGACCCTCTGGGGCCGCGGCGTCGCCATGGCAACGTGGGGGGAGCGTTCCAAGGAGACACACGGGTGGTCGGCGCCGTCCCTCTGCAGCTCGGCAGGGCCCAGACAGGATTCTTTACACAAAATCTCTTCTTTTCACCCCCAAGTGGGTGCCCTGGTGGTGGTGTCCCTTGTCCCTGTCCCTTGTCCCTGTCCCTCCTCCGGACATTTCTGCCCCGGAACGTTGCTCCCCAGTTGCGGTTCATTTCTGCCCCGGAACGTTTCTCTCCAGTTGCGGTTCCCGCCCGGCGCGGGGAGCAGTGCCAAGATGGCGGCGCCCATCAGCCGCGATAGCCGCGGCTCCGAGCCCGGCGCGGCTCCCTACGGCAACTTCCCGAATTATTCCCGGTTCCACCCGCCCGAGGGGCGCATCAGCCTCCTGCCCCAAGGGCTCCTGCGCAGCCTCTTTCCCGCGGCCACCCGCCCGCTCCTCGGGCTCGATGTGGGCTGCAACTCCGGGGTGAGGGGGCCACACGCAGGCGGGTTTGGGGCACCTTTGTGGGGGTGTGGGGGCGACTGGGGAGGCACCAGTTTGGGGTGTTGGGGGCACTGGGACAGACTGGGAAGTACTGGCGTGAGGTCCTGGGTGACGCTGGTGCAGACTGGTGTGGGGTACTGGGAATACTGTGAGGCACTGGTGGGGACACTGGGGACACTGGCAGTGCCCTGGTACTGGGGGTACTGGGGCACACTGGGGAGGCACTGCTGGGGGCAGTTGGCGCTGGGACAGACTGGGGGGCACTCAGGACAATCCAGCCCATGGAAAAGGCTCGGGATGAGGCACTGGCGTGGGGTGGTGCAGACTGGGAACGCTGGTGGGGAACAGAGGAGGGCAGTGGGACAAACTGGGAATGCAGGGAAAGGCAGGGGCCTGGGGGAGATGGAGCAGCCGAGGGAGGCACTGGTGGGGCGTGCTGGGGGCACTGGGAGAGATGGGCAGCACTGGGGCAGGCAGTGCCCAGCGTGGGAGGGAGGACTGGGAGCAGTGGGACAGTCACCTCCATGGGGCACTGGGAGGAGTGGGGCAGACTGGGCAGAAACATTGTCCTGGGTCTGTTAATTCCCTCTGGGAATGGGGACTCCTCCCCTGCCCTGGACAGCCCTTTCCATGAGGAGTTTTCCTAAAATTGAACCTAAACCTCCCCTGGGATCTGCTTCCTCTCATTCTGTTCCTGGGAGCAGATCCTGACCCCTGCTGCTCCACCTCCTGTCCAGTTTGGAGAGTGAGGAGGTCCCACGTGAGACCCCCAGCTCCCTCAGGGATTTCCAGCTCAGACTGGTGCTCCAGTCCTTTCCCAGCTCCAGACACATTCCAGTCCCTCAGAGGCCTGCCCTGGATCCAGGTGTGGCCTCACCTGACCCAGCAAAGGTGAATTATTGATCCCCCCTGAAACCCACCCTGGCCGGGACACTGCTGCTGTTCCTGGGGTTTGGAATTCCCCTGAGGCATTACCAAAGAGACAATTCCAGATCCCATTCCAGGTGAGCCGGTGGAGCAGGTCAGTGAGAGGCACCTGTCACCACCAGAGGACCTTCCCAGCCTGTCCTGTGCCGGTGGCTCCAGGAGCTCCATGGGATCTCCTTTAATTAAGGATTAATTCACTTTCCACCAGTGTGCACTGTGGAAAGAGATTCCAGGCTGGGGACCTGGACATTCCAGGGGCTTGGAGGCCCTGCTCTTGTGGAAGGTGTCCCATGGCAGGGGTGGATGAGCTGAGTTCCTCCAGCCCAGAGCATTCCATGATTCCCTGGATTTTTAGCAGGCCCTCGCTGTGGGGGTGTCAGCGCAGGGGGATCCCATGTAATAATAACTGAAATAAGTTACACAGACTCCACGCACTCACAGAAGGTTGAATAATAACTGAAATAAGTTACACAGACTCCACGCACTCACAGAAGGTTGAGCCGTTTCTTTATTAAGAAACCCATTGCTTTTTTACACCCTGGTTTGCTACAGGGGGACCTAATTGGTCCTCTAATTAAAACACCATCACCATTGGTTAATTAACAAACCACCCTTTGATAAACAAATCTCCACATGTTCACAACACCGGGTGCAGCAAGTGAAGATAGGAATTGTTTCTCATTCTTTTCTCTGATCTTCTCACAGCCTTCCCCAGAACCATGCCTGGGAAAGCTGTGCCTCTCTCTGTGGGCACAGAGCTGCTGCCCCATGGGGGATCCACTCCAGGTGCTCAGGGCTCCCAGGACAGATCTTTTGCTGATCTTGGTTAGATTTTCCTTTGGACAGCCACGAGAGGAAGCTGTGGGAGCTCTCCCTGAATCCCTGTTTTCCTCCTGCAGGAGCTCAGCGTGGCTCTGTACCAGCACCTGCTGGGGCTCCAGGACAGCAGTTCCAGCCCGGAGCCGCCAGGGGCCGGGAAGGAGCTGAAGCTGCTGTGCTGTGACATCGATCCCGAGCTGATCCGGAGGGCCCAGCAGAGCAGCCCCTTCCCTGCTTCCATCTCCTTCGCCAGCCTGGACATCATGGACTCGGGGGCCAGGGAGCCCTTCCTGAGCTCCTACCTGGAGCGCTTCGGCCGCTCCTCCTTCGACATCGGCTTCTGCATGTCCGTGACCATGTGGATCCACCTGAACCACGGCGACAGGGGCCTGCTGGAGTTCCTGGCCCTGCTGGCCTCGCTGTGCACCTTCCTGCTGGTGGAGCCCCAGCCCTGGAGGTGCTACCGGGCGGCCGCGCGCCGGCTCCGCAGGCTGGGCCGCGACGACTTTGAGCACTTCCGCTCGCTGCGGATCAACGGGGACATGGCCGAGAGCATCACCCGCATCCTGACCCAGGAGTGTGCCATGGAGCTGGTCTGCTCCTTCGGGAGCACCTCCTGGGACAGGAGCCTGCTGCTCTTCAAATCCACCGCTGCTCGTCCCGAGGGCTCCGGCTGAGGGGCGGCCTCGCGCTGCCGTGGATTCACGGGCGAGGAGGCGGAGCTGGGAATTCCTGAATCCCTGCTAGGACCGGGCCTTGGCTTCCTGTGGGAATCCAGGGCAAGGAATGTCTGTGACTGATTGTTTTTAACCAGTTTTGCGGGGTGGGAGGTTGTTCAAGGAAGTGCTCCTGGAGTCCAAGTTCCTACATGTGCTGTCCATGTGTATCAAGAATAATCCCTGGAATAGCAGTCCCTCAGAGGCCTGCCTTGGATCCAGGTTTGGCCTCACCTGGCCCAGCAAAGGTTTGATCCCACCTGAAACCCACCCTGGCTGGGACAGTGCTGCTGTTCTGGAATACCAGGAAACATGCCCGAGGGAATGTAGAATGTCCTGATTGGAACAGCCTCACAAGGATCCTCCAGTCCAGCTCCTGGCCCTGCACAAGACATCCAAAACTCCAGGCTGAATTCTCCTGGTACAGGGGTTTATCCCTAATGGTGAGTGCTTTTGGGAGAATTGAAAGGGCCTCACAAGGATTCTCCAGTCCAGCTCCTGGCCCTGCACAAGACATTCCAAAAAAATCCCATTAACCCCAAAATCCTGTTGCCCAAGTTGTCCAGACATTCCCAGACCTCCAGAATCATGGAATATCCCAGAGCTGAAAGGGACCTGTGAGGATCTGAGAGTCATGGAACATCCAGAGTTGGAAGGGACCCACCCGGGTCATCAACTCCAGCTCCTGGCCCCACACAGGACATCCCAAAATCCCACCCACTGCCTGAGAGTGTTGCCCAAGCATTCCCTGACCTCCAGAATTATGGAATAATCAGACTTGAAAAGTACCCACAAGGATCACAGAGTCATGGAGTACCCTGAGTTGGAAGGGACCAACTCCAACTCCTGGCCCAGGACAACCCAAAAATCCCCCTGATACCAAAATCCCAGCACCCTGAGCTCTGGCTTCTTGGGGCTGTCACCATTCCCTGGGGAGTTGTTCCAGTGCCCAGCATCCTCTGGATGAGGAGCCCTTTCCCAAAATCCACCCAAAACTCCCCCAGGACTGGGGTGAGGCACCTGCAGGACAATCCCCTGCCTGGACCCAGCAGCCCAGGCTGAACTCTCCCAGGACAGGTTCATCCCTAACGGTGAGTGCTTTTGGGAATGATATCCTTGGAATAAAAATCACTGAATTTTATCCTAAATTCCGTGTTGGGGTTTTTAATCCCACTTTTATTCCCATTCCTTTCAGCACCTCAGGGGTGCCAGGGAACTGAGCAGGTAATTCTGTTGTACTTCCACTTTTCCTTGCTGCAATGGGAGTGAGGGAAGCTCAGCCTTGTTCCAGGTGAGCTCCATCCCCGAGGGACAGGAGGTGTCACCTCCAGGAGGTGGTGCTCGTGTGTCGCTGCTCCTGCCCAGGTGAGCAGGGACAGGGGAAAACCTGGATGGATTTGTCCTTGTCCTTACTGGGAATTCCTTGTTTCCTCCTGCAGGGAGAGTGTAGGGGGGAAAGGAAATGTGTGGATCTGTCAGGGGAAGGGAAGGGAAGGGAAGGGAAGGGAAGGGAAGGGAAGGGAAGGGAAGGGAAGGGAAGGGAAGGGAAGAGCTTGGAGCCCCATCTGGTGCCTGAAGGGGCTCCAGGAGAGCTGGAGAGAGGCTTGGGAGAAGGAATGGAGGGACAGGACGCAGGGAATGGCTCCCAGTGCTAGAGGGCAGGGATAGATGGGATATTGGGAAGGAATTCCCCTCTGGGAGGGTGGGGAAGCCCTGGAATGAATTTCCCAGAGCATCTGTGGTTGCCCCTGGATCCCTGGCAGTGCCCAAGGCCAGGTTGGAGCAGCCTGGGACAGTGGAATGTGTCCCTGACGTTGGGATGGATTTTAAGATTCCTTCCCACCCAAACCATTCCATGATCCCAGGTGTTTCAGGATGCTGAGCAGGGCTGCAGGAAACCATTGAGGCCCTTCCCATAAATGCAACTTCCCCAGGGATCCTGCAGCTCCCCCAGCACGTGAATCCCTTTGGGAACTGAACAGCTCCCTGACATTCCAGGAGCTCTGGGGAAGCTCTGCTGACTCCAGGGCTGTCACTCAAGGTGTGTTTTCCTCCCTTTGCTCCTGCTGCTCTTTCCCAGCTGTGCTGCTGGGGGCACTGGAGGATCATGCATCCCACACCCTTCCCCCATGGAATGTTTCCCTTCCCTTGTGTCAATATTTGGTGCTGTTTTCTTTCACCTTTGAAATGTTTCTGAACTAAGCCCAGCCCCATCCCTGCTCCCAGTTAAAGGGGGAAAGAGTTTTTGCCTTTCTTTTTCCTTTGGGGATTTTCATGCTTCCCTGTGAAAAATTCTAGGAAGAGTTGCTAGGAAGGTGCCTCCCAAATTGCTGTCCCTGCACCTGGCTGGAAGGATCTTTTCCTTCAGACAGACCCTGGTTCATGTTCCTTATTTATTGGGAATCCCCCCAGGATGTGCCTGGGGAGTCCTCCTGGGCTGCTGTTTGAGGGAGGAGTGTGGGTTGGAGTTGATAGTTCCTATTTTCCCAGCTTTTCCATGCTGTCCATGCCTGGTGTGTCTGTAACTGCAATGGCTCCTTATCTCTCATTCCTGGACTTTGGAATTGCTGATATGGCTCAGGAGTGGCCCAGCTCCAGAATTCCCTCTGCTTGACTTTGGCACAGCCAAATCCTTTGGGTTTTACCACAAATACAGCTCAGAATGGTTAAAACAAGTCCCTGTGCTCAGCCTGGAGAAAAGGAGGCTTAGGGGGGACCCTCTCCCTCTCCTGGTGGAGCCAGGGGGGATTTGGGATCTGCTACCAGGGAACAAGGGAAAAACAACCTCAAGTTGCACCAGGGGAAGTTTGGGCTGCATATTGAGAAAATTCCCTCATGGAAAGGGTTGTAAAGCACTGGAAGGGGCTGCCCAGGGCAGTGGGGAGTCCCCATCCCAGGGAGTGTGCAAGAAAACTGTGGATGTGGCACTTGGGGACATGGTCAGGGATGACCAAGGTGGTGCTGTGTTGATGGTCAGACTCAATCATCTCTGAGGGCTTTTCCAGCCTGAACAATTCCATGGTTTTGTGATCCTGGGATACTGCAGAGCTCAGCATGGAGTCAGTCCTTCAGCAAAGAGGAGGAAAGATCACTTTCATTTTCCTTTCAGCTCCGTGCTCCTGCTGTCCAGGAAGGTGTGGGACTGGAGAGGTGGGAGCAGCTCTGGGACCCAGCAATGGCAGAGCCTGGAGGAGATCCCATGGATCCCAGCTGCAGTAAGGATCTGGAGAATTCTATTTTGAACACTCTGCATTTCCCATATCACTAAAATGTGTTCCCAGTTTTCCTGAGGGTGGGAGAGAGGGAAATTCCAGCTGGGGGTTAAACCCACATCTGCTCCTTGGACAGGAGCAAAGCTCTGTGGTGATTCCTCATGGAGAAGGAATGGTCATGGGGAGGTGGAGGTCCTGGACTTGGGGAAGATTTTGGCTGGGAAGGAACTCCTAATATTCCATCCCACCCCTGCCATGGGCAGGGACACCTCCCACTGTGCCAGGCTGCTCCAAGCCCCATCCAGCCTGGACACTTCCACGGATCCAGGGACAGCCCCAGCTGCTCTGGACAACCTGCCTCAGTTTCCTTGAAGGACCCCTGGGCTTGGTCACCCTGGTAGGATTCAGGACACCTGGAGCAGGGCAGGAGAGGGATGTCCCTGATCCCAGGATAGGCCTGCCAGTGGTGGCTGCTGCTGCTGAGGGAGCAGGGGCTTCCCTGGGAGTGCACAGCTCCCCTGGAGCATCTGGCTGAGCTTTGGGATTGTTCCTGAGCTCTGAGCTTTGGGATTGTTCCCGAGCTTTGGGATTGTTCCTGGGTTCTGAGCTTTGGGATTTGTTCCTGAGCTCCAAGCTTTGGGATTGTTCCCAAGCTCCAAGCTTTGGGATTGTTTCTGAGCTTTGGAGTTGTTCTTGAGCTCTGAGCTTTGGGATTGTTCCCAAGCTTTGGGATTGTTCCTGAGCTTTGGGATTGTTCCCGAGCTCTGAGCTTTGGGATTGTTCCTGGCCTCTAACCCAGTTTGCCTCTGTTTTTCCCTCCCCAGAGTGGGTTTGATTCCCTGATGGGGAATCTTGGCTGTGTGATTGCACAGCGCTTTTGGGATGGAGAACCTGAGGAGCTGAGCTGGAGCCTGGGCTCAGAGCTGTGCCCTGTTCCCAGTAATCCCTGCAGGGATTAATTAGTCCCCTGCCAAGTGCTGGGACTCATTAAGCCTCCCTCCTGCTGTGGGGAGGTCACTCTCCCCTTCCTTGCATGGAAGAATTGAGGCAGGGGAGCTGAAGCATCAAAATTCAGATGTTGGAGCTTCCACTTTCCAGATGGTTCTGCAGGTGCTTCCAGCCCTTGGAGGAAGTGGAATTGGGTTGGAATCGATGAGATCCTTTTTTATTTTTGTTTTGGATTTCTCTTTACTGTCGCTCCTGTGACACTCGATGTCCCTTCCTCTAAGGGACACTTTGCTGTCTCCCAGATTCCCGTGCTGAGTGAGCACAAAGGACACATTCCCAGGGAACAATGGAGAGTGGAACTCTGGGCCCAGGCAGGAACTGGAGAGTGGCCAGAGGAAACAACCTGAGAGCACCAGATGTCCCGGAGCTGCTCCCTTCCACATCCAGAACTTCCTGACACAGCTGGAGAGGCAGTCCCCACCCCTCCTCTGTCACCAGCTGAGGAGGGATCTCAGCTGTGTGGAAGTGGCACTTGGGGACATGGTCAGGGGTGGCCTTGGCTGTGCTGGGGCATGGATGGACTCCATGGTCTCAGGGGGCTTTTCCAACCCAGGCCATTCCATGATTCTGTGGTCATTGTGCCATTTCCATGGCTGCTTTTGCTGAGCCCTTGGAGCAGAAGGAATTCTTCAGACTCCTCAGCTCAGCTGTAATTCCTTCCCATTCCCCCACCCCTGGCCCTGGAAGTGATGAGTCCCCCCAGCAGTCCCTCTTCCAGAGTTCATTCAGGTTTTCATTCTCTACTTCCCCATTTTACCACATTTAGAAGTTTCTGCGAGCTCCCCTTCCTAGAATTGGGTTGGACTTTAGCAAATAGAATTGCATTTCCTCAAACCAGGGCTGGATCATATCCATAAAAGGCTTTCTCAGAGTTTGTTCAGCTGTGTTTGGCTTTGATGCTGAGGGATGGACAGTTCCCACCCCTGGGAATTCCTGGCTGGGGAAATGGAGGATAATTCTGTCAATGTTAAATCATGGCTGCCCTATCCTGGGAAATGTTCAAGGCCAAGCTGGACAGGGCTTGGGGCACCTTGGGATAGTGAAAGGTGTCCCTGGAGACATTAAAGCCCACCCTGGGACTGGGTGGGCTTTAATGTCCCTTTCCACCCAGGCCATCCCTTGATTTCTAACTGAGGACATGGCAAAAAATGGATAAATTCAATTTCCAGTTTAATCCAAGCAGCCCAGGAGTGGAGGGACCCACCTCAGGAGCTGGGAGTTGGCAGCAGCTTCCTGGGCCCAGGAACTTGTTCCTGCAGGTCCCAGGGCAGAGGTTTGGACTTCCTTGGCTCAGCTCAGGGCAGGTTCCTTCTTGTTCCTCCTGTCACTTTGGAATTACAGGAGAAAAGGGAGAGGTGTCCCAGAGAGGACATCTGGGAATCTGATTCTGGAGAGCTGGGAAAAGAGCAGTCCCAACCCAAACAACACAGTCTGGGAGTCTGGCTTTTCCCTCCCAGTGTCGCCAGTTCTGGGGCAGAGGTTGGAGTGGGGAGGTGAACTGGGGAGGGAGCAGAGCCCTGGTGGGATCTTGGTGGGAAAACCAACCACAAATCCAAGGGTGAGGCTGGGGTCACTCTGGACATTTGTCCAGAGCAGCCGTGGCTGCCCCATCCCTGGAAGTGTCCAAGGCCAGCTTGGATGGGGCTGGAAGCAGCGTGGAACAGTGGGAGGTGTCCCTGCCCATGGCAGGGGCTGGGATGGGATGGATTTTAAGGTCCCTTCCCACCCAAACCATTCCAGGATTCCCTGACGTGCTGCAGGCAGGTCCTGCTCCACTGGGTTACAAACAGGGAGAGTTTGGCTGTTCCCTTCCTCGGGCTGTCAGTGCTGGAAATGGAAGTGCCTTGGTCCTGAATCCTTGGGTTTAAATTCCAGGTGGGAAGGGTTCCTTGGAGTCCCCACAGCTTTATCCTCGCTGGTCCTGGTGGAGAAGATGGCCCATTGTGGAAGCTTCTCATTGAGCTCCTTCATCCCTCTCTGGGATTTTGTTTCAACACCTCAGGTTTCCCATTTTATTCACTTATGGAACAAACTGAGGCAGGTTTGTTTTCCTCCTTGGCACAGAAGTCCCTTGGATCATTGTGGACATAATCTTTGCCACCATTTCTTAGCTCAGGCTCAAGTTCTTTGGAATGAGTTAATTTGGAGCATCCTTGTTCTCCTGGAGCTGGGCCCACTGGAAGGGGCTGGAGTCGTGATGCAGGGTGGGGATCTGCTTCCAGGAAATATAAAATGCTCTCAGACCTTATCTCTTCTGACCTGACAATCCCAGTTCAATCAGGATCATAAAACACTTCTTATCAGCCCCCTGGAATTTCATCCTGATGTTTAACAAAGCTGCTCCGTCCTTGGATCCTCCCTGGAGCCACGGAGCCACTTTATTGGGAGTGAGAAAGTTCTGAGGCCAGAGCTGCCTAAACTCCTGTGGGGACCCTGCTGTGGAGCAGGGAGGCTCAGGAGGGATCTGAACCACGTCTCCATGGCAGGACACACACTGGATAATTGATCAAACCTGTCATGTGGTGGGTCAGGGATCAGACCCAGCCCTGTGAGGGGGCATCCCTGTGGGGTGGGATGCACCAGGATCCCAGAATAACCCATTCTGCTGGACTGTTGGGTTGTAACTCCTGGGAAGGACAGGGGAGCTGATGCTGAGGGGGTCTCTCTGTGTCACTTGGTGTCCCTGCTCTGCCCCGGGGCCAGTCCCAGCCTCTGGAAGCTGCTGAGGTGCAGCTTTGTTCCCGCAGGAATCTGGGAGCAGTCGTGCTGGAACAGGCCCTGCTGCCAGGCTGACACATCAAAGCAACTCCTGGGATCCTCCATGGATCAAACAGAGGCAGCAGGGAGGGAACAGGGAGGCTCCCAAACCTGCCAGCCCTGCGATGGCTCAGCTCTGTCTCCACATCTCCATTAACTCTGGGAACATCCCTGCTGGACACCCCTGCTCCAGGCACTCCCAGCTTGGGTTCAGGGGCTGGAGCCCCTCTGGAGCCAGGCTGGGAGAGCTGGGGGTGCTCACCTCACTCCAGGGAGAGCTCAGAGCCCCTTCCAGGGCCTGAAGGGGCTCCAGAAGAGCTGGAGAGGGACTTTGGACAATGGCCTAGAGTGTCAGGATGAGGGGGAATTCCTGACTGTGAGGGTGGGGAGGCCCTGGATGGATTTCCCAGAGCAGCTGTGGCTGTCCCTGGTTCCCTGGCAGTGCCCAGGCCAGGTTGGACAGGGCTTGGAGCAACATGGGAGAGTGAGAGGTGTCCCTGCCCATGGCAGGGGTGGCACTTGATGGGCTTTAATGTCCCTTTAATGTCCCTTCCCACCCAAACCATTCCATGGATCTGTGTGAGATGGTGCTGGGAAAAGCTCAGTGAAGGGACTGCTGTCAGGGAAGAGATCCTTGCTGGCATTTTGGGCAGAATTCCCATTCCCTGTGGGAGGAAAACAGGCAAGAGGGTGAAGGTTTTATGGGAAAAACTCCTAATCCAGCCAGTCTTGGTGCTCCTCAGAGCAGGTGACACAGCCTGAGCCAGGAATCATGGAATTGTTCAGGTTGGAGAAGCCCTCAGAGATCATCAAGTCCAGCCTAGTGCCGGCAAGGTCACCCCTGACCGTGCCACATCCACACATTTCTTGGACACTTTCTGGGATGGGGGCTCTGCCCCTGCCCTGGGGCAGCCTTTTAGGGCAGGACAACCCTCCTATGAAGGATTCTCCCCAAATCTCTAATAAATGTGTACAAATATGGAATATCTCCTCCAAAGCCCCAGGGAGCTGCTCTGGCTTCGTGTCCACCTGGAGAAGATCCATCCCCTCGGGCAGAAACATCCTCTGGAGGTGTCTCCAGGGGTTGCCAGTGCATGGACACAAGGGAATTTGGAAGTTGTGAAGGCTCCTCTGGAATGTGTGGTGGCTTCGCTCCAGGGCTCGTGGATCTCCTGGGAATGATTTGAGGGAGTGACTGCTGTGTTGTCTGGCTGGACATTCCCAGTCTGACCAGTGCCAGCTCCTGGGGGATAACTGGGGCAGATCCCAAAGGATTTCCTGTCCCCCAGCCCCTGAAGCAGGACCTGCAGCACATTCCTCAGGTGGGGCTTTACCTCCACACCTGCCCCATTGCTGACACAGGTGGGGCTCAGTCCTGTCCTCAGAATTCCCACAGGATGAACCCCTGAGAGCTGCCTTTGGTTTGCCCCGCTCCCGTTGTGGATCCCAACTGTTGACAGCCTTGTCCTTGGATCCAGGCAAGCATGGGGACCTGGGAAGGTCCCATTTCCACTCAGCCTCGTCCCACCTGGGGGACTTGTGGTTTGGCTTCTTCCAGGACAGCTTGTTCAGTGCTCTGGGCAGGTGGGAAAGGTGTCCAGGTTTCCATGGAAAAGCCAGGAGAGAGCAGAGGGGTTGCACCTGGGAGCACAGGAATGTGCAGGGAAGGTCTGAGTGGAAAAGGTGCTGTCTGGAGCCTCAGTGAGAGGGAACAGGGATCCCATGGGATTTGTGAGCCTGGGAGCTGCCTGGGAGAGGAGGGAGGGAGGAAGGGAGGGTGACTGGATGAGAATTGGGAATGAAATAAGACATTCCTGGAGTATCTCCTGAGCTTTGAGTGTGGATGAGGTTTGGTAATCAAGTATTCCTGCAGTACCTCCTGGGCCTTGTGTTCATGAGCTCCATTCTCCTGAAGATTGAGGCTGGATGTGGGAATCTCACCTGAGCTTGGCTAAGCCTGGATGAGCCTTGGGAATGGAACCAGGAATTCTTGGGCTTCCTGCTGGCCATGCCCTCCTGAGCTCCCTTCTCC
The DNA here is from genome assembly GCF_017590135.1 of Pyrgilauda ruficollis. Lineage (NCBI taxonomy): Eukaryota > Metazoa > Chordata > Aves > Passeriformes > Passeridae > Pyrgilauda > Pyrgilauda ruficollis. Next base: position 134,428 of record NW_024523800.1, read on the forward strand.
TGAGGGTCGTGCTGGGATCTCACCTGGCCTGGATAACCCCAGTGCAGATCTGACCTGGGGGCTTCCTGCTGGCCGTGCCCTCCTGATGTCCCCTCTCCTGAGGGTCCGGCTGTGGGGGCTGGGATCTCACCTGGCCTGGACAGCCCCAGTGCAGATCTGACCTGGGGGATCCCGTGCCCAAAGGAGCTTTCCCTGGGCTGCAGGAGAAGGGAAGGCCAGCCCTGGGCTGGCTCCAGCTTTCCCAGGAGACTCCAACATGTCCCAGACAGGGCCCTGTGCCTGGGGGGGAGGCAGAGCTGCTCCCTGTTCTCTCCTGCTGCGCGTTTCTGCCGGGTGCTGTCACCAGCACATTCCCGGTGCCCCGTGCCAGCCCGGCAGGTCCCGGCGGGTCCCTCCGTGGGGATGTGGCTGCGTTTTTCCAGGCCCAGCTCCAGCTGCCTTGTGGGAAGTGCTGACTCGGGCGTTGTGCAGAGCTGACTCACACAGGACAGGCTCGGCCAGGAAAGGCTTTGTAAGGAGTTGTAGGATCTGGACTCCATGGTGGAGCTGGGCTGGTTCCCCTTCAGGCTCCAAAGGAAGAGTTGTAAGGATTTTTAAGGATTTAGAGAGTTGGAAGGTGAAGGAGTGTTTTAGTGAGAGTGGAAATGTCCGTAGAGCCTCTGATCTGGTGGGGGGTGTGGACACAGGAGCAGAGGATGGGACAGGGCACCTGGAGGTTCCAGAGAGCCCTGGAAGCTTCCAGGTCCCTCCCAATCCAACTCCTGGGATTCCATGATTCTCCCCCTGTTCCCTGGGAAATACCCCAAGGATGGCCCCAGTTGGTTGATGCAGAACTTGGTTCCTTTGGACTCTGTTTCGCGTGCAGGGTGGGCATGAATCTGCTGATCCCTGAGGGAACACCTTGTGCAGGAGCATCCCGAGGGTCTGCAAGGCTTTGGGAAGCCCAGAGGAACCATGGGATCCCTTGGAGGGAGGTCCTGGAGAGTGGCTCACCCCAGCCCCTCTCCGTGATGTCCCGTCACAGAAATCCAGGTTTGGGTGGTGACAGAGCAGGGAAAGGTCCTGCTTTCCCCACGACAGAAGGATGCTTTCCCTGGGCATCTGAGCCGTGGTTCCAGGATGGAAGACCAGGTGGAATGTGAGGGTTGGAGGTGGTTGGGTCAGAGGGAAGGGGTGGGAGAGCATGGAATCACAGAATCACCAAGGTTGGAAGAGACCCTCGGTCTCGGATCATCCAGTCCAACCCCAGCAGCACCACCAAAGGGACCTTGGGAACAGGAGCTGGGCACCTCCACAGGCTCCAGGAGCCCCCCCTTCCCTGGCCTTGGCATTTCTGTGCTGGGATGGCCGGGAAGGCTCCGCTCCTGCCAATGTGCTGATGTGGGAGCTTTGCACCGCCAAGATTTGCCTCCTGTGCAAAACCCACGGAAAGTGGGTTGGAGCTGGAGCCGCGGCGTTCCCAGCCCAGGGCAGGGACGCGGGAGGATCAGAGGGATCGCAGCTCGGGAGGGTCCAGGGACGCGCCCACAGCGGCTCCCGAAGCTGCCCCGGGGCCGGGCGGAGCCTCCCGAGCGCCTTTCCCAGCCAGGTGCAGCAGCAGCTGAGGAAAAACGAGGATCCTTACTGAAAACAGGGATGTGCACCTGGATTTTCAGGGATGCTCCCACACGGGTGGGATTCAGAGGTGCTCCCCCGGGTGTGTTTTACAGATGCAGGTTTAGCCCCAGATGTTCCATTCCCATACGCAGGGATCCGTGTGTGTGATCCTGGGCCTGATACCCCTGGATTCCCCCGTGCTCTGGGCAGTGTTTGCTCTCTGAGTCTGTTTTCTCTCAAATTCCAGTCTCTTGACACTCGGAGCTGAGCACGTCCAGCAGGGAGAGGTGAGAGGAGGGAGCTGGGTGGGATCTGGACGTGATCCAGGACTCCCTGTCAAAACAACCCCACCCCATTCCTGGCATGGTTGGGATGGTTGGTAAAAACCTCCCAGTTCAGAGTAAAACACACAGGAATTGGCACAAAGGGACTGTTAAAGGGGCCTAGCTCCCACAAAATCCACAGGGATTCATCCCGTTTGTGCTGGAGCTGGAATTTTGGGTTTTAGCTGGCAGGGAAGGCAACTCTTGTCAATGCCTCCTTCAGGTACACCTGGATTAGTCCCAGAATCCCAGGATGGTTTGGGTGGGAAGGGACCTTAAAGCTCATCCCATTCCTGACACCTTCCACAGCCCAGCTGTTCCAAGCCCCGACCAGCCTGGCCTGGGGATGGGGCAGCAGGATTTTGGGGGACTGGGAAACACCATGAGGATGTCTGAGCTGATCCTGCCTGGCCTGGGGATGGGGCAGCAGGATTTTGGGGGACTGGGAAGCACTGTGAGGATGGATGAGCTGATCCTGCCTGGCCTGGGGATGGGGCAGCAGGATTTTGGGGGACTGGGAAGCACTGTGAGGATGTCTGAGCTGATCCTGCCTTTTCCACGTGCAGCTGCAGCTCTGGCATGGCCGAGCACAGGGAGCAGCTGGGGGGTGGTCTTTGCCTGAGTGGAGAATTTGGGGCTCTTTCCTGGTTAGAACAGCTCAGCCTCTTTGGGAAGGGGAAGTGGGAATGCTGCCCCTTCCCAGGATGAAGTGAGGAATAGGGTGAGCAGTCCAAAGGCAATTCCCAGTTGTGGACTGGGATTTTATGCAGAGCAGGGGCTGGAGCCACTCAAGGCCTGTTTTATAAAGCCAAATACAAGGCCCTGAGTTGCTCCTTTCTGCACTCAAGGTGGGCTGAGGAGCTTCCAGCAAGGTGGGAATTCCTGTTCCTGGGGGACACTCGGGCAGTTCGTGTTGGAATTCAGTCCCCCCCAACCCCTGGATCCCTGCCCTGGGCCGGGTGGGATCCCCTGTCCTGGTCCAGTTGGGATCCCCTCTCCTGATCCAAGGGGGATCCCCTGCCCTGGTCCAGTTGGGATCCCCTGTCCTGGTCCAGGTGGGATCCCCCGCTGTGTCCATCCAGGTGGGATCCCCTGTCCTGGTCCAGGTGGGATCCCCTGCTGTGTCCATCCAGGTGGGATCCCCTGTCCTGGTCCAGGTGGGATCCCCTGCCCTGGTCCAGGTGGGATCCCCACGCTCCTGCCCCAGCTTTCCCTGCCTTGTGTAAGTGCAGAGCTGCTGCCAGCGCCGGGCGTGGGCCGATCCCAAATCCCAGCTCAGGTCAGAGCGTGTCCCATGGGTGTGGGCCATGGCAGGAGCTGCTGTTGGGAACTGCCAGGAGCAGGGATGGAGGGGATCCAGCCCTTCATCCAGGGGCTCCACTGGTGCTCTCCAGAAGGCTGGGGGAGCTCGGACAGAGCTGATCCCCTGGGGCTCGGAAGAGGGGAAACGTCTCATGCTCCTGGATTTCAGATTCCCCATGGCAAATGCAAGGCTAGAGGAACTCTGGGATTTTTTGAGTGTCTTGTGATCCAGACATTGGGATTTATTCCCCCTGGTTCAGTCAGGGTTTGGGGTCCCTGTTTTTGAGGGTTTTCCGTTGTTGGTTTGAACCAGGAGAGCACCTGGGGTTCCATGAGGTTTTCACTCCAGGAACTGGGACTTAAACTGGGAATGCTGGGGGATGAACTGGTGCAGCTCCATCATTCTGGTGAATTAGCCAGGGAATGCTGAGGGAATGCTGGATTTACCCATTGTGGAGGGCAGGGGGGTGTAAATCCAGAGTGGATCCACAGCTGAGGCACTGAGCTGGGGCTGTTTTACTCCTGTCCTTGCAATTCCAAACCTCCAAAGGCTCCAAGTCTTATGTCAGTGGTGGGGTCCTCACCCTACTTCCCTTCTCTTGCCCAGAGGAAGTGACAGATCCCTTTGGCTCCGTGATGAGGCTCTGGAAGCATTGGAAATAAAGCTCCAGGTGTTTTATATTCCCTTTTTTCAAGGGTGAATTGCCTCTCTGTGGGCAGGGGGCCGCTCTTGGTGCTGCACTAGGATTTCACCAGCCTGAGAAGCGCTGGGACGAAGGAGATTTTGGGACCCTTGGAGCTGTTTCTGAGCCAGATAAAGGCGGGTGTTGGGAAGCTGGGAAGTGCTTGGAGCAGCTTTGCTGCAGCTGGAAACACCCCATGGACTCTGATGGTCCAAGTCTCCCTGGGCACAGGGGCAGAGGGGCTGCCTGCCCCCCAGGATCCCTCCCGGGGCTGCCCGACCCTCGTCCCACCGTTCCCAGCCCTGTTTGCTTCCTGCGTCAGGGCCTGAGTCACCCTGGGATTCCTCAGCTCTGAAGTGGTTCCTCCTCTCCCTCCCCTCCCCTGCCCAGGTGCTGAGGGGTTTTTTTCCGAAGCCCTGAATTTCTGGGTGTGCCCGGGGCCTCGCAAGCGCGGCAGGTCCCGGCAGGAGCGGCTCAGCTCCGCTCCCACTGTGCATTCCTGGCGTGGCTCCAGGGGCTGGGCCAGGAGCAGCCCCCGGGAGCTCCTTTCCCTGCTGAGCTGGGGCTTTTCTGCTCCCGCTGGGTCCCTCCATGGACACGGAACAGCGCTGCATCCCCCAGAGCCCTGTGGCTCCTCCAGACCCCTCCATGGACACAGGGCACTGTCCCAGATCCCCCAAATCCCTGTGGCTCCTCCAGACCCCTCCACTGATACAGGACACTGTCCCACATCCCTGTGGATCCTCCAGACCCCTCCATGGGCACAGGACACTGTCACAGATCCCTGTGGCTCCTCCAGACCCCTCCATGGACACAGGACACTGTCCCAGATCCCTGTGGCTCCTCCAGACCCCTCCAGGGACACAGGGCACTGTCCCAGATCCCCCAAAGCCCTCTGTGGATCCCAGCTTCCTGAGGTTTGGAGAGTTCCTGGTGAATTTGTGCATCAGAGAGATCCATGGGGCTGGGAAGGAGCAGGGCTGGGAGAAGGGAAGGCCCTGGAGATGCCTTGGAGCCTTTTCCAGTGCCCAAAGGGGCTCCAGGAGAGCTGGAAAGGGACTGAGGAAAAGGCCTGGAGTGCCAGGACACAGGGAATGGCTTCCCACTGCCAGAGGGAGGGATAGATGGGATATTGGGAAGGAATTCATCCTTGGAATGGATTTCCCAGAGGATGCCCCTGGATCCTGGCAGTGCCCAGGCCAGGCTGGACAGGGCTGGGAGCAGCCTGGGGCAGTGGGAGGTGTCCCTGCCACGGCATGGGTTTGGGGTGGGATGAGCTTTGAGATCCCTCACCCCAGAGCATTCCCTGACTCCAGGATGTCCAGGCCCAAGCCATCCCTGTGTCCCACGGGGAGCTCGTCCTGTGACCTTCCAGCTCCTTCCAGCTCCTCCAACCCCACGGTGTCCAGCTGATCCTGGAGAGGACGTTCTGGGATGGTGTTCAGTGCCTGAAGGGAGTAGGGAGGATGAGCTGAGCCCAACTCCAAACCCCAGGAGCCACCTCTGGTCGCTGCTGTCCACAAGCCATGGAATTGCTCAGGTTGGAAAAGCCCTCAGAGAGCATCAGGTGCAACCAACAACCCAGCACCACCCCAACCCTGACCAGGTCCCCAGGTGCCACAGCCACACATTTCTGGACACTTCCAAGGATGGGGACTCTGCCCCTGCCCTGGGCAGCCCCTTCCAGTGCTTTACAACCCTTTCAGTGAGGAATTTTTCCTAAATCCAACTAAAATCATCCCTGATGCACCTTGAGGCTGTTGTCACTTGTTCCCTTGCAGCAGATGCCGACCCCCACCCTCCTGTCAGGGAGTTGTGAGAGGGAGAAGGTTCCCCCTGAGCCTCCTTTTCCCCAGCTGAGCCCCAGGGAGCAGCTTTGGATAAGGGGGAAGGGAAAGCCCTGGAGCAGGAGCTCAGCCAGTGCCGAGGGGAGGCTGGAAATGGTTCCTGAAGGTGTCCCAGACCAGGCTGCTCCCCCCACTGCGGGGGTCTGCTCAGGTGTAAATCCAGCACAGCCCAAATTCACTGTGTGCCCCAGGTAGGGCTGGTGCTTCCCTGGCTGGAATTGGGGCAGGAATTGGGGCAGGGCGGGCCCGCGGCAGCCGCTGCGCTCCAGTCCCCGGCCCGGGGGTGGCACACGGGGCACTCCCAGCCCCGGGGCCGGGCTGGCACCGCTCCCGCGGGGCTGAGGCACGGCCCGGCCCTGGCAGCACAACAAGGCAGCTCTGCTTGCCCCCAGATTCCGGGGCTGGCAGGGACAGGGACAGCGCCCGGCTGTGCCGGCACCCCGGGTCCCTCCCGTGCCCCCCCGGCCCGGTGGCACCTTAGGGCTGGGATCCAGGTGAGGTCCCCGGATCCCAGAACAGCTGGGGCTGGAAGGGACCTGTGGAGATCACCCGGGCCAATCCCCCTGGCCAGACAGGGCCACCAGGGCCCGGAGCCCCGGGGCTGGCAGCAGCCGGAGCTGGCACATCCCGGGGCTGCCGCGACCCCCGGGAGCGCCCCGGATCCTGCCGAGAGCAGAGACAGCGGAGCTGGGGACACCGGGGACGGGAACCCCGGTCCCGGGCCGGTTTAGGGGAATGAATCCCGATCCTAGCCGGGCACGGAGAGCGTGACTCGAGATCCCAGCCGGGCTCAGGGGGTGAATCCTGATCCCAGATGGGTTTAGGGGGATGAATCCTGATCGTAGCAGGGCACTAGGGATGAATCCCAATGCCAGGCAGGTTTAGGGGGATGAATCCGATCGTAGCAGGGCACTGGGTGTAAATCCCAATCCCAGGCGGGTTTGGGGGGGGTGAATCCCAATCCCAGGTGGGTTTAGGGGAATGAATCCCGATCCTAGCCGGGCACTGGGGATGAATCCCAATGGCAGGCAGGTTTAGAGGGGGGAATCCCAATGCCAGGCAGGTTTAGGGGGGTGAATCCCAATGCCAGGCGGGCACTGGGGATGAATCCCAATGCCAGGCAGGTTTAGAGGGGTGAATCCCAATGCCAGGCAGATTTAGGGGGGTGAATCCCGATCCTAGCCGGGCACAGAGGGTGACTCTCGAGCCCAGCCGGGCTCAGGGGGTGAATCCCAGCACCGGGACACAGGGAGAGCTGTTCCACCTCCCTTGTGGAGAATGGCTGGCAGTGGGGGAGGGAAAGGTGCCACCCGGCCTTAAAACTGAGCCGGTGTGGCCACCTTGGGGCCTCTGGGGCCATTGTTCCCAGGGCGGAATTCCCACCGGCCACAGCTCCCGCTCCGTGCCAGCTGGGGAGGGGCTGCAGCCGCGGCCCCCCCGCCCCGAGCAGGGCGAGCTCGGCTCACCTGGGCAGGCTCAGCTCCCCTGGGCGGGGCCGGGCTCAGGTGTTCCCAATTCCTGCCCGGATTGGGCCGGGAGAGCCCAACCTGGCCTTATACGGGCACAGAGCAGCGCCAGCCGCTCCCCTGGGATGGGCCGATGGGGCCGGGCTCCCTCCTCCCCTCCCCGGAAACAATGCAGGCGTTTGTTTGCTGCCAGCCCAGGGATTTGGGGGTCCCGGAGGGGTTTGGGCACCCAGGGTGGCGCTGGTGATCCCCTCGAGCCTGGGGAGAGGGACAGGGACAAATCACTGCTGAGCCCTTCCCTGCTCGCTGAATTCCCTGCTCTGACCTGGAGCATTTCATTATGAAAATGAAATTATCCCCCCCAAATTCCGTCCTCCCCAAGGCTGTAGGCTGAAAAAGCCAGGAAACTGAGGCACGGTTTGGGCCAGGCTGGTGCAGGAAAGGGAAATCCAACCCGTGTCTTTTCCCCAAAGTGGGGGAGCTCCTTTTCCCAATGGCTGATTTCTGGGGGAGAGCCATCCCTGCAAACAGTTGTGCCAGGCCAGGAGAGGGCCTGGAGCATCCATCTTCCTCCTTCTGTTCCACTGGAGTCGCTCCAGGTGTTGGCTGGAAGTGGGGGAGCAGCTGTGGGAGAACTGGGATGGGTGGATTAAACTGAATTTGGAACTGGCGTGGGAGCCCTGGGCCATCAGTTCCCCGTGCCAGGATATTTCCATCTCCCTTCCCACACATTTAACCCCATGGCACATGTGGGGGGGGGGGGGGGGGGGGTTTGGCTCCCCTCTGGTGCTGAGCAGAACTCAGCTGGTGCCGGATTTCTCCAGGATCCATGCACTGGGACAAGGCCTGGCTGCTTCCAGACTGAGGGTGCATCCTGAAATCCACTGGGGAAGGAAGGAGAGGTGGAAGAACCAGGAATGCTCCCACCTGCAGCTGTTTCCTGGGGAGCAGAGGGGCTGTGAGCTGAGATTCCAGATAGGAAAAGGGTTTTTCCCCTGATAAGGATGTTTTGGGTGTGTTCCTGGAGGATTTGGCCCTTAGAGGATAAAAAAGTGGAGTCAGAAAGGATCTGGGGATATTTCAGAGAGGGACTGGCAGCACAACCAGAGTCCAGGGAGGGGAAGGTGACAGATCCATCGCTGGTCCAGGTGGGATCAGATGGAGGGATGGGTTCCTCACCCTGGGAGCTGTTTCATCTTCCCAGAGTGATTCCAGGTGTGTGGGGGCAGCGAGTCTGGGAGCAGTGGAACAGCCAGGCTGGATCCCAGGAGTCATTCCCACCTGGATGGGAGCTCCTGATGGATGAGAAACCCTTTTGGATCACAGAACCATGGAATGGTTCATGTGGGGACACCTTACAGCAGTGGGCAGGGACAGGTCCCACCATCCCAGGGTGCTCCAAGGCCGTCCAGCCTGGCCCGGGATGGGACAACCACAGCTGCTCTGGGCTGCAGGATCCCCTGTAGGATTCCCTGTAGGATCCCATGTGGGTCCACTGTAGGATTCCCTTTAGGATCTCCTGAGGGTCCCCTGTAGGATCCTGTATAGATCACCTTTAGGATCCCTTTTAGGGTCCCCTGAAGGATCCCATGTAGATCCCCTGTAGGATTCCCTGTAGGATCACATGTAGGATTCCCTGTACGATCTCCTTCCTTAGGGTCCCCTTTAGGGTCCCCCCCGTGCCTCGCTCCCTGGGAGCCGTTTCCCTTCTCTGCAGGCCGGGCCTGTGGAAGGAAGCCGGGAATTGTTGGGATTTTTGGGGAGGCGCTGCAGCGGCCTCACCTGCCCGGCAGGGGGAGCCCGGAGCTCGTTCCTGGCCGCTCCAGGTGCGCGGATCCCGGGATGCGCTCCGGGCGCCGCTCCCGCCTCCGGGCCCTGGGCCAGGACTCCCTGCAGGAGTCCCTGCTGCTCTTCCCAAAATCCCCGCAGCCCCCGCTGCCAGCAGCCCGGGATTTGCCCCTGGGATGTCTCATGTCCGAGACCTCCAGGACATCTGACGTGCCCAGTCCTGGAGAGGCTCCAGGCAGGGATGGGATCATCCTTGGGAGCGGCTGGAGCTGATACTGCATGGCCTGGAGGAGGCTGGGCCGTGGATTCCTGAGGGGTCTGGCAGATAAGAGGGATAAATATCCCTTGATAACACAGATGCTCTCACCAAATCCCCCTGGGGAATGTGCCCCGGCACCCCAGGGGTGGCTGATTGAAGGGGATCACTGGAACTGGCCATAAAACACCATTACTGAGCCATAAATGGGGGAGTGCTGTTAATTGTCCCATTAATTCCCATTTATTAGTTAATTACCCTCCCTAACCCTGTTTTTCCTAGCAATCCTCAGGCCCTGATCCATTTTTTACGTGGATCTGAGGAGGTGAGCAATGCTTCCACCCCCCCAAGCACCCTCTAACCATCACACAACCATCCCTTTTTGACTTAAAACCCGAGCTTTTCTATCAATTTCTACACCCCCCCCCCCCCCCCCCCCCCCCCCACCCCCACCCAAATTCAAGATCCTTTCAGTCCTTAGGAATTTTTAGGAAGCAGCCAGGTGGGATTTTGTAGCATTTTGAGCCAAAACTGGGGATGTGACAATCCTGGCACTTTCTGGGGCTGCTCTTCACCACTGCATCCTTCTGTTTCCCTCCTTTTTTTCACATTCTATCCCTAAATAAAGGTAAATCCAGTGTGTGTTATTCTGGATTGACAGCACTGATCTGGACACATGGGGGTGCAGCCAGGACCTTTTTTGAAGGGCTGGGATAGGGATTCTTTGGGGCATCCTGAGCTGATGGTGCTGCCTGGAACCTGCAGCAATTCCCGGGGGAATTTACAGCTGGAACTGGGGCTGGTTGTGACTCTGGGATGAGAACAGCCACGGGAATTTGCCCTGAGGAAGAGGCTGGGTCCCAGTGAGGGAGGGGTGGTGGAGGGGGCAGGATGGGCCTCCCGAAGCCATGGATCATCCCAGGCAGAGCTCAGCTCCCTTCACGGAGGGCAGGAATTCTGCTGGATGGAGCCATTCCCTGGTGCCCTCGGGAACTGAGGCTGGGAGCAGTGGCACAGGGGAGTGCTGGGTTGGGTTTGTCCCAGAACAGGGACATGAGTCCAGGAATGTGTCCAAAATCCCAAATCTCAATCCTTTAATCCCCTGCTGTGGCCTCAGGGGTCTCTCCCAATCCCATGGGTGGTGAAGGTTCAGAAACAGCAAAAAAATCCCCAAAATCCAAGGTCAGGGAGGAAAAGCAGCAGGAAAATCTCAGCTGAGCCCCAGCCTTCCCTGAGTTCCCCCAGCTGGGCTGTCCCAGGCTCCCATTCCAGCCTCATCCTGGGCAACACCAGCCCTGTTCCTGCTCCTGGGAATGGGGCTGTTCTGAGCAGAGACCCTGCTTTGTTCCTTGGGCTGGAAGGGCTTTTTCCAAGGGCTTTACCCAAGGGCTTTTTCCAAAGGCTTTTTCCGAGGACTTTTCCCAAATGTTCTGCAGGTTCCTGGCTCCAGGTGCAGCCCTGCACTAACCCTACCCAACTGGGAGCAACTGCAAACTGCTCAGAGACCCCCCTTCCCCATCCTGCCAGGCTGGGAAACTGGATGGAACTCTTTCCTCTGGTCTGGAATGTCCTTCCCATCCTCCATCTCCCATCCCCTGCCCTGGACCTGGAGAGCTGCTCCCAAATTTGAGTCCTCTGGCACTGTGGGGCTGCTTTGGATCTCCCAGGAAAGTCCCCTAGGGGAACAGGGAGCATCTGTGATCCAAAAGGGCACTTCTGGAATGAAGGGCTGTAGGAAAATGTGGGTGCCTAGGATGGCTTAGGTGTGCAGGAATTCCCCTTTGGAGATGGGTGTGCAGGAGTTTGGGAAGGGGAAGCTGACCCTGGAAGGGCAGAGTGTCTCTCAGGTGAGCAGCAAACAGCAAAACTGCTCCCAGATTTGGGTCCTCCAGCACCCCAGGGAACCTGGTCTGGTTTGGATCTCCCAGGAAAGTCCCTGTGGGGATAAAGGAGCACTAAAAGGACACCTCTGGAATGAGGGGCTGCAGGGAAATGGGTGCTCAGGTACAGGAATTCCCCTTTGGAGAGGGGCAGGAAGAGTATGGGAAGGGGAAGCTGAGCAGTGCTGACTGTGTTCCCCTCATTCCCAAATTTGGTCCCCAAGGCCTTGGATCCCACCCCGTGTCTGCCCCTCTGGCCCTGTGCCCTTGAACCATGATTTACCACTTTCTACCTTTGATAGTTAGAGAGTCTTGTTGATTTTTGGTTTTAAGGATTCACCCTTCCTCCCGGGGATGTGCCCAGGCCAATCCCTGGGAAGTGATTCCAGCCTCACCTGGCTGCCAGGACCCAGCCAGAGTCCCCAGGTGAGTCCTGCTGGGAAGGAGCTGCTGCTCCAGCTGTGGTGGGAAGCTGAGAGAAAACCAAGGACAGGATGGATTCTGAGTGACAGAACTTTATTGTAACAGCCAAACCCCACGAGCCAGAGCTGTGCTTCCTATCCTACGGGAATGTGGGAATGGGGACCCAGAATCTGGGAATTCGGGGGAGCTGAGTGGCAGTGGCTGGGGCCAGGAAGGAAAATACTGCAGGATTCTGGGTGAGGTTGGGAAGAGGCCACAGCATCCCCCACCTGTGGCCACGTGGCACTTCCAGGGCTGGCTCTGGGAGCTCTGGGGCATCGGGATTGGGATTGGCCAGTGGGGGCAGCTGGGCCAGGTACAAGCTGAGGTCAATAAATACAAAGGCAAGGGAATTTTCCAGCTTTAGGCTGAAAGAGGCAAGATTTGGATTCAATTTTAGGAAGGGAATTCTTCCTTATGAGGGGAGTAAGGCCCTGGAATGGATTTCCCAGAGCAGCTGTGGCTGCCCCTGCATCCCTGGAAGTGCCCAAGGCCAGGCTGGATGGAGCTTGGAGAACCTGGGACAGTGGGAGGTGTCCCTGCCATGGCAGGGGTGGGATGGGATGAGCTTTGAGGTCCCTCCCAACCCCAACCAGGCTGTTCCCAGGGCAGTTAAATAGGAACCAATACCCCGACTTTAGGAGCTGGAACTGCTGTGTGGAGCCTGGAGAGAGGGAGGGATTATGGAAATCAAGAGTTTTGAGGCATTTTAGCTTTGATGAAGGAATGAGGGGCCCCCCAAAGGCAGGGAAATGCCCTGAGGTGGCCAAGGGTGCCCCAGGGTGTCACCAGATCTGTCAATCCAGGTGACAAATCCATCCCTGGGGTTGTTTTCCTCCCTCTGCCCCAGTGTGGAATTTGGATGGTGCTTTCCGTGGAAGCCCTGCCAGAGACCACCCTCAGAGCAGGGAAAGGGTTTGTCAACACCAGTAAAGGGACCGATGGCAGCTGCTAAAAGTGGGGTAGGGACACTTCCCTCCTGCTGGGCACATTCCAAGGGGTGACTGCAAATCCTCTGGGAAGGGAGCCGTAGAGAGGAAGGAGAAGGGAATGGGAGAGTCCCTAAAGTCCTGGGGTGGTTCCTGCTGCAACTGGGAATGGAGCTGTGAACTGGGATGGTGGAAAGCCAAGGGACAGCCTGGACAGGACCCTCATCCTTCACCCCTTGGATGTGGGCTGGAGTTCAGGAGGAAGAGCTTCCCAGGTGCTTTGGATCCATGTTCATCCCATTCTCCTAGGAACACTCCCCGAGGGCCCCGGAGCTGAACTTGGGCCGGGTCCCGGTGCCTGGAGTCCCCGGCAGGTCCTGGGCTCTCCCCGGGCTCCCGGGGCCGCCTCCGCTCGGCTCCGTGTCCCCCGAGCCCCGGGCAAAGAGCCATGAGTTCCGCAGGGTGCTGGCAGAAACTGGGAGAGGGGGGAAGGTTAAAATCCTTCCATCCATTCCCCCATCCCCTGGATCACAGGGATCAAAGCACTTACGAGGCTTGGGCCGGGAGTGGACAGCGCTGATGACGGTGGGAATGGGCTGCTCCATGCTGGGAAGGGAAGGACACAGTGTGAGACACGGCTTGAGCTCTCCCAGAAGGGTGAAAAGGGCTGGGAGTTGGCCTGGGGGAGTTGGGATAGTGGTAGGGCCAGGATGGGCTTCAACAGCACCTGGAGAAGGTCTGGAACCTCAGCCTGGGGAGTCTGAGGAAGACTTGGGAGCAAGAAATGGGATTGAACTGCTGGGAACCACCAGGATTTGCTCCTTCTTTGACCAAACCTTCAGTACCTGACTCAGAACTTGGGATTTGGGCAACCTGGGCTTTGGGAGGAGTTCCTGCCCGTGGAAAGTGTCTCTGCCCATGGCAGGGGGTGGGACTGGGTTCCAAAGCATTCTATGATTCCATGATGTCTCCATCCCCCCAGGTATCCTGGTGCATCCTTTCCCCACCTGAGGCAGAGGAATCCTGGCTCACCTGTTCTCCTCCCCTTCCACGAGCTTCCTGTAGGTGAGGATCTCCACGTCCAGGGCCAGTTTGATGTTCATGAGCTCCTGGTACTCTCGGACCAGGTGAGCCATGTGCTCCCGGCTGCGCTGCAGGGCCGCCTCCAGCCCGGCCACCTTGGCCTTGGCGTCCCTGAGGGTCCCCTCCCCCTGCTCACCAGCCTCACGGATGTGCTCCTCCAGGTACAGGCACTGAAGTGTGGAAAAGGGAGCTGAAGGGGCTTGGGAGAGGGAATTCCACACCTGTCCTGTTATCCCACCCCAGCACACACCTGTCTGATTGTTATCCCACCCAGCACAGCCCTGTCCCGTTATCCCATCCAGCACACACCTGTCCTGTTATCCCAGCACAGCCCTGTCCCATTATCCCAGCACAGCCCTGTCCCGTTATCCCAGAACACACCTGTCCCGTTATCCCACCCAGCACACACCTGTCCCGTTATCCCACCCAGCACACACCTGTCCCGTTATCCCACCCAGCACAGCCCTGTCCCGTTATCCCACCCAGGACACACCTGTCCCGTTATCCCAGCACAGCCCTGTCCCGTTATCCCAGCACAGCCCTGTCCCGTTATCCCAGCACAGCCCTGTCCCGTTATCCCACCCAGGACACACCTGGCTCTTCTGGGACACGATGCAGGACCGCAGTTTCTGGATGCGGATGTTCAGATCCGCGATTTCCCGCCGGCTGTCGAGGAGGTGCCCCCCGAAGGAGCCGGGCTGGGAGCTGCTGTCGGTGAGCTGTGGAGAGAGGGAGGGGTGTCCTGGCATCACCTGGATTACCTGGGGAAGGATGTGGGGCTCGTTCCTGTCCTCTCTGGCTGTGGCTGTGCCAGGCTCACCTGGCTCCCGGGATCAGCCACATTCCTGCTCTTTGGAGAGCTGGAAGGACATTTCCATCTCCACTGGGAGATGTCCTGGGTTCCTCCAGTGTGGAAAGCCCAGAGTAACAAAACTCTGGATTTACTGTCTGGAGCTGATCACAGATAGTGCCTTGTCCCTCCCTCCCTTCCCAGCCCATCCCTCCCATCCCTGCTGATCCAGCTGTTTCCAGGCCAATCCTTCCTGTCCTTTCCCTGCCTCTCCCGGCACGGAGCAGGGATCTGGTACCTTCCTCCGGGTGAGGGCCTCGGCCTCTTCCCAGCTCCGCAGGGCCAGAGCCTCGTACTGGGCCCTGACGTCCTCCACGATCCTGCCCAGGTCCGGCCGGGAGCAGCTGTCGATTCCCAGCACCACGGAAATGTCCTTGATTTCTGTCAGCAGCTCCTCCAGCTCCTGCAGAGCCAGGGGACAACAGGGAAGAGAACATGGAGCTGGAAATTCATGGAATGGTTTGGGTGGGAAGGAGCCTCAAAGCTCATCCCATCCCACCCCTGCCATGGCAGGGACACCTTCCACTGTCCCAGGCTGCTCCGAGCCCTGTCCAGCCTGGCCTGGGCACTGCCAGGGACCCAGGGCAGCCACAGCTTCCCTGGGAAATCCATTCCAGGGCCTCCTCACCCTCACAGGGAAGAACTTCTTCCCAGCATCTGGTCATATCCAAGATTCCCATTCCAAGATTCTGACTACTCTCCAGTAGTCAGAGAGAGCTCCAGGTGGGCTGTGCTTGGCAGAACAGCTTCCATGTGGAGAGGGGGACAATTCCCAAGTTTTCACTCTCTGGAGTTGGGGATCTGGTATTATTTGCTCCATAAAATCCAGACTCAGGTTAAGTTGGGGTTTGGAATCTTTGGATACAAACTGGTAAAATCTGACAAAGCATGCCTTTGGACTAGTCCAGGAGCAGGGAGGATCCTGGGATCCTTAAGGCTGGAAAAGACCTGTAGGATCACCAGATTGCAACTGTTCCTCAGCACTGCCATGGCCACCCCAGACTATATCCCCAAGTGCCACATCCACACATTCCTTGGGCATTTCCAGGGATGGGCACTTCACCCCTGCCCTGGGCAGCTATGCCAGGGCTGAACGACCCTTTCCAGGAAGGAATTTTCCCTAATATCCAACCTAAACCATCCCTGGCATTTCCTCTTGTCCAGTCAGTCATTCCCAGGAGCAGAGCTGGAGCTGATGATCACGGACCAATATCCTCTGATATCCATGCTGAATGGGAAAGTTTTGGGAAAACAAAGGCAGCGTCGATCACTCCACAGCCTGGGGAGGCTGGAAAATGCCCTTCCCAAACTCTGCTGTGGGATCCAGTGAGGCTGGGGCTGCTCTTTGTGATGCCAGAGCCTGATTTAGGCTACTCAGGGAACCAGGAGCCTTCCCGGTAGGCTGGCAGAGCTGCTCCACTCCTCTGTCCTGGGAATGCCAGTGTGGAGGGAGCCAGGAGCACCCCGGGACCACCACCAGGATATCTGCTCTGGATAAGTCACAGCTGCCAATTCCCCTCCCTGAACCTGGAAGGGTCCCTGGATCCAGGTTGGATCCAGTGTGCTCCAGAGCTGCTGCTCCCTTATCTCAGGCACAGCTCCTGTTTTGCACCAGGAATTCCTTCTTCTCCTCCCCTTCCTTTGTTCTTCCCTTTGTGCTCAGGTCCCTTTGGAGCAGGAATTGTGTTCCTTGATCCCTTCCCTTCCCTGGCTGGGCTCACAAAAGGCTCTGTGCCTGAGGGATAACACAGACATATCCCAAAAAGCAGGATGATTGGGAGATTTTATCCCGCGGCTGTTTAATCCTTTAATTCTTTGTTAATCTTGGAGCAGGTGAGAAAATTTGTGTTTATTTGGAATATTGGATCACTTGGTGAATAACAAACTAGTCATTTATTAATGAGAATTAATAAATTATTTTCTCCTGATCCATCCCAACAAGCAAAGTTTACCTCATTTTCCCTCCCCTTGAGAACGTGCCTGTACTTGATGTCATCGAATCCACAGAGAAGGTGAGACAGGAGAGGTTGGGGATGAGATTTTTACATTAATTGGGGGTTAAAAACCACAGCTTTTTGTGGGACCCATGTGAAATCAGGTGGAGACCCTGGAGCAGGGCCTGATTTCCATAAAAACTGGGCTAAAATTGCCCTGCATGAGGAATAATCTCATTTCAGAGCTGATCAGGGAGTTGTGCTGGGAGGCAGCTCCAGCCTCTCCCTGCCTCAGTTTCCCACATGGAATGTTCATATTCCTCCACCAGGCATTGTAACTGTTTGGATTGCTGGAATTTAGATAAATCCTGAGTGTTCCCACACTGCTGATCCTGCTGGGTGACATTTTCCAGGCCTGAGTCAGTGTTCTGATGGAGGCCCTTCCCCCTGGCTGCAGCCATTCCTGCTGGGGACCCCTCATTTTCCTGGCAAAGGAGGAGGCTGGACTGTGTTTCAGAGCATCCAGGTTCTCCAGGTGTCCTGGATTTTGGGTTCTTCCTGGAGTCTGAACATTTGGCTCACCTGGGCCAAGGTCTGGGGCAAACCCCATCCCTGGGGGCAGGAGCTGAGCCCCAGCAGCCAGTTTGGGATGAGGTTGGAATTCTCGGCTGTTCTGAGGGGACCCCAAGCCCCCGCAGAGGCTCTGGGGCATAAGGAATGTTCTGGCCCCATTCCAACGTTGTTTTTAGGGGAGGGATCAACTCCTCAGGTCCTGCCTGAGCACTGGAATGGCTGTGACACCCTGGCCAAGCTCCCACGTGGGTGGAAATCCAGGATCTGTCCCCAAAATGCCAAGTTTCCCACAGCATCCCAGCCCTCTCCAGGTGTGTTCCCACCTGCTCATAGATGGTTTTCTTCAGCTCCAGCAGCTCCTGGAGCCCTTTGAGCTTCACCTCCAGCTCCGTGCGGTGCAAGGTGCTCACATCCAAATCCTGCATGGATGGAAAGGGATTCATCAGTCCATACCTGGATTCACAGCCACTCACTCCCACTGCTCCCCATCCCCAGGGAGTGCCCTGCTTGCTCTGTCCCTGGCAGTGCTCCAGGACACGTTGGACAGGGCTTGGAGCACCCTGGACAGGGAAGGAGAAGGAGTCTCTGCCCATGGGATGAGCTCCTTCCACCCAACACATTCCCAGCTTTATTAACAGGGATGTTTGGAGCTGCTCTCCAGCTGGGGAGGCTCCTTTGAGAACCTTTTCCCTTTGTTTTGTGGGACTTGTTGGAGGAAGGATCTGCTGGGCCAGGCAGGGCTGGGCCATCCCCTCCCAACTTTTGTTCCCCACAAAAGGCTTCACTTGTTGAAAACTCGGGAGCCATCCATGGAAGTGTTCAGGAATGCCTTTCCTGGGGAGTGTGCCAGGGAAAACATGGAATTAGCCCGGATGGATATTTGTGGGGAACATTTCCTCTCTCCAACACCCTTATCCTGCCCCCAAATTGTGGGTTTTGATATAAAATCCCAACTCCAGCTGATTCCCACTGGCTCCTGCTGGAGTGGGAGCTTTGCCTGAGTTTGCCCAGGGCGTGGCCCCTCTGCAGGGAACAAAGGAAATCCTTTATCAATTCCAGCCTTTCCCAAGCCTAATGGCACCCAGAGGGAACACAGGGAGGAGGAGGCAGCTGGGGAAGGGTTTGGACCCCTCAGGCCAGGGAAATCCCAGGGTGCAGGGATGGGGATGCTCTGATCCCCAGGTGCTGTCAGGGGATTTTCAGGAGCCACTCCAGACTCATCCTCCTGTGGAATTAGGACTCATCCCCTCCCTGTCCTCCTCCAGACCTTGTTATCCCAAACCAGCCGAGCCTGGATTACCTCCAGGCCCTTCCCTGCCTGTGCAGGGCTGGGTAGAGCCCATCCAGTGGGAAACTTCCCCTCCTGCTGACCTTTTTGAGCTCCATGAAGGTGAATTCCATCCCACTGCAGAGGCGAATTTCATCCTCGTACCTGCAGAGCACCCAAAGCATGGGATCAACCACAGGGAAACTCAGGGACACTCAGAATTGTCTTGCTGAGATCCCCAAAGTATCCCAACTTTCTGCTCTTCCTGCTTATCCCCCCTCCTTGAGGCATTGTGGGCAGGAGTGAGAAGAAGCTGCCACATTCCAGCTGCCCTGGAACACGAGGAGCACTTTTGGGATGAAGAATTCCAGAGCAGAGAGGAGGGAGCTTTAATTGGGATTTCATCTGGGGGCTGGGCAGCCTCAGGTTCTTCACAAAGGGACAGGGGATGGGGGTGGGGATTGGGCTCTGCCCAAACTCCTCAATTTCACCCCAAACCTTTTCCATTCTGCTCACATTTCCTCAGAGTTTCACTTCCAGGGTCGGAGTCTTCCCAAGTGAGAAAACTTTGGCTTGTGGAAATTCTGAGAATTCTGGACTGGTGTCATGACTCAGCCAGGTGATTTGTGAAGGCACACAGGCAAAGGAATTAATGGAAAACTGCTCATGGAGTGGAAGGAAACCAAACCAGGATGGGGTGGAGTCCTGAGTGTCCCTGTGAAGAATGAGCCCTGCAGGTGTTTAAATCCAGGTGGGACAGGGCAAGGCCAGGGAGCAAAGCCTCAGTCCAGGGGCATGGATATGAGCAGGAATTGGGGAATGCTCCAGCCCTTGCTGGCTCCTGGGACAGGGGTGTGGTGATCCCAAATCCCAGGAAAGCCACAGGGTCCATTTTGGGGCCAGCAGTGCTTGGTCAGAGCAGAACGATGGGATGGGTCGGTGTCTCCCCAGCAGCTGGACACGTGTGGGAGCACTGGGAGGGGTGGATCAGAGCAGGCTGAGCTCTCAGGGAGCTCCTGGCTCCCCTGCTCTTCCCTGATCCCTCAGGCTCCTCTTAGCCTAAGGGGCACATGACATTCCATGGAATCAGGGAATCATTAAGGTTGGAAAAGCATCGAGTCCAACTGCTCCCCCAGCACTGCTAAGGCCACCCCTGACCATGTCCCCAAGTGCCACAGCCACACAGCTTTGGTGGCTCCACCCCTGCCCTGAGCAGCTGTGCCCGTGCCTGGACGCCCTTCCAGTGAGGAATTTTTCACAGTATTCAGCTGAACCTCCCCTGGCACAGCCTGAGGACACTTCCCTTGTCCTGTTGTTGGGAGCAGAGCCCAACCCCCCTGGCAGCCCCCTTCTGTCAGGGAGTCGTGCAGAGCCACAGGTCCCCCTGAGCCTCCTCTCCACCCTGAGCCCCCCAGGTCCCTCAGGAGTTCTCCAGACCCTTCCCCAGCTCCATTCCCAGCCCTGGACATGCTCCAGCCCCTCAGGGTCTTTCTTGGTGGAAGGGGCCCCAAAGTGCCCCCATTTCCAGGCTGTGAACTCGGACTTCCAGTGCTGCTTGGATATGTCACCAAATGGACCTAAGGGAAGCTGAGACCTTTGGGAACGAGGTAAAATGGGATCTCCCAACAGACTGAGGACAGGAACTCAGGAATGCAGCTGTGTGCTGCTGTTTGGGGTCCGGTGCATCAGAAGGTCCTCGGGTGCCCAGAAGGTTTTTGGGAGCCCTCCCCGCCGTGTACAAAGTGTGGAAATGGAGAGCTGTGCCTAGGGAAGGGGGGCAGATGTTGGGAAAGGGGGAAGCCGTGCTCGGGAGCTGAGCTGGGATTATCCAAAGCAGCTCCCTGGAGCTGCAGCTCCCTCACCGAGGGGACCACGAGGGCAGGGGTGTGTGACAGTCACAGCTTTGGGCACTCCTGGGGCTCCTCCTGAGTCCCCCTCGGTGCTGAACTCGCCCTCTCCTTCCCTGCTTTTCCGAGGCCGGGCAGCAGGGGCTGATGGGATTTACCTGTCTGGTCTGTGCTCCTCACCTGGAATGTCAGCCTGGCTGGAATGCTGTCAGCCCCGCTAGGCTGGGCCAAGCTTAGTGCCTGTCTGCAGCTCCCCTTCCTCCTCCTCCTCCTCCTCCCACTCAGCCCAGGCCCAGTGCCCCAGTGTGCCCCAGTCTGTCCCAGTATGCCCAAGTGTATCCCAGTCTGTCCCAGTGTGCCCCAGTCTGTCCCAGTGTACCCCAGTGTGTCCAGTCTGTCCCAGTGTGCCCCAGTCTGTCCCAGTGTGTCCCAGTCTGCCTCAGTCTGTCCCAGTGTGCCCTAGTGTTCCCCAGTGTGTCCCAGTGTGCCCCAGTCTGTTCCAGTCTGTCCCAGCAGTGTGTCCCAGTCTGCCTCAGTCTGTCCCAGTGTGCCCTAGTGTGCCCCAGTCTGTCCCAGTGTGCCTCAGTCTGTCCCAGTGTGTCCCAGTGTGCCCCAGTCTGTCCCAGTGTATCCCAGTCTGTCCCAGTGTGCCCCAGTGTGTCCAGTCTGTCCCAGTCTGTCCCAGTGTATCCCAGTCTGTCCCAGTGTGCCCCAGTGTGTCCCAGTGTGCCCCAGTCTGTCCCAGTGTGCCCCACAGCCAGGCTCTGGCAGAGCTGTGCTCCCGGCGGAGCAGAGCTGGCCCAGCTGGCCCAACGCGCTCCTGCCACGCTCCCAGGACCGTGACTCACCCCGGGCTGGGGCTGGAGCATTCCACAGGCACATCCCAGCGTTTATCTCCTGGGAGATAATCCCGGGGCACTGCAGGAGGGCAAATCCAGCCCTTCCTGCACTTAGCACACTTGAGACGGCGTCTGCTCGCCCCAGGCTCCTTCCATGGAGCAAAATCCAGGGAACCAGCTCTCAGGCAGGCTTAGTTCCCTCCTGCATGTGCCTGTGTTCCCTCCTGGATGTGCCTGTCCCCTCTCCATCCATCCATCCATCCATCCATCCATCCATCCATCCATCCATCCATCCATCATCCATCCATCATCCATCCATCCCTTTGGAATTGCCAGTCCATGGCAGAATCCTTTGAGGAGAAGGTGGGAGTGTCCCAGTGAGTCCCATCCAGGTGGGTTTGGGAAGCAGTGCCTGACTCAGGATGAATCCAGGGCCTTATGGGGGAACTCCCCCAGGCACATTTCCCATCCTGGAAGACTTGGGGTGTTCCCATGCCCATGGCATGTTCCATCCAGAATGCCACAGCCTGGCTGAGGGCATCACTCCAGTGGGAAATCCAACTGGTTCTTTGTTTTTCCTCCCCCAGAATTCCCTGGGGAAAAGAAACCTCCTGGATTTGCCTGGTTTGCCTGGAGATTTGCTCCAGAAATGCCCCTGGGCTGGGCGGGGGCTGGATGGGTCCTGGGAATTCTCTCCCTGTGAATCAGTTTTGAGGGATGAAGCATCCCAATTGTGTCCTATCCCATTGTCCAAGTCACTGGAAAAGTCACAAGAAATCCAATGGGGAGAACCCTTGGGCAGCACCTTCATCCCTAAGAAATCAGGCTGGAAAACTCTGCAGTGTCAGGAGCTGGGAATTGTGCAGCACTTCCTCAGTGCAGATCTGAGCACAGACTGTGGCTGCCCCATCCCTGAAGTGTCCAAGGGCTGGGGACACCCTGGGAGAGTGGAACATGTCCCTGTCTGTGCCAGGGTCCCTTCCCACCCAAACCAGTCTGGGATTCTGCTTCCTCAGGGGAGTGCAGGGATGGCAACTCCTAACCTTTGCATTATCCAAATAAACAGCAGGCAGACATGTCCTGTAAGGAATTTAGGACTTTTAAAGCAATTTAGGGTGTCATTTGAAGGACTCTGGGAGGATGATTTCAGTGTAAGGTGAAGAATCAAACTCCTGGTCCTTATTCCTCTCAAATTCCTCACAACATTCCCTGTCCTTGACACTGCTGAGGCCCCTGGAATCCTGGGCTTTGGGTACCTCACAAGAAAGACCCCGAGGGGCTGGAGCAAGTCCAGAGGTGGGAACGGAGCTGGGGAAGGGCTGGAGCACCAGGGAAGGGTCTGGAGAGCTCCTGAGGGACCTGGGGGGGCTCAGCCTGGAGAAGAGGACCTTGGCTCTGCATAACTCCCTGATAGGAGGGGGCATTCAGGTGGGATTCAGGATCCACTCCCAGGGAACAAGGGAAAAGTTCCATCGGAGGAGGTTTAAGTTGGATATTTGGAAAAATTTCCATGGAAAGGGTTGTCCAGCCCTGGCACAGGCTGCCCAGGGAGTCCCCACCCCTGGGAGTGTCCAAAAGTGTGTGGATGTGACACCTGGGAACTTGGGGTCAGTAGTGACCACAATGGTAGGGGGTTGATGGATGGACCTCCAAGGGCTTTTCCAAGCCAAATGATTCCATGATTCCGACCTGCTCTGAGCTGATTAAGGCATTTCACTGCTGGGTCTCCGTTAGAAGGAGCTGTCAGCCCTTCCCTAATTTGCAGCCACCTTGAGCAGAGCTTAAGGATCTGGAGAATCCTTGGACTGAACTCCCTGGAGAGGGCACAGATGGTTTGTGCCTCACCTCAGGAGTGGGTTTGGATCCCAGCAGGGATTTCTGCTCCCCCGAGTCCCTTGGCACCACTTTGGACAGTCTCTGCACAGCCCAAATCCCCACAGGAGCCTCCAGAGCTCCAGGAAGGTGCTGGGTGTCAGTGGGAGCGAAAGGAGCTCATTTGGGATTCTCCTGTGGGATGCAAATGAGCCCCATAATGAGGGAGGCATTGTCTGCTCCCCTGTGACCGGGCATGGCCCAGCTGCTCTCTCTTATCTGCACATCTGGAGCTCTCCAGAGATAAGAGGAGCTCCTCAGAGATAAGAGGCAGCTGCACCTCCCCGACCTTTGGCTGCCTCCCTATTCTTGGTCAGGACCATTTGGGGCACAATTTTGACCTTTTGGTCAAAGCAGAGTTCGGCAGAAATGCTTTGGGTGAAGTGGGAAAGGAAGAGATCCCACAGTCATGGAATAGAATATTCCTTCTTTATGAAGGAATTCCTCCCTGTGAGGGTGGGGAGGGCCTGGAATGGATTTCCCCGTGGCTGCCCCATCCCTGGAAGTGTCCCAGGCCAGGCTGGATGGGACTTGGAGCAGACTGAGATAGCAGGAGGTGTCCCTGCCATGGCAGGGGTGGGATGGGTGTGTGTGAGCCTGGAGAAGAAAAAGCTCCAGGAAGAACTTAGATCCCCTTCCAGTGTCTCAAGGAACACCAGGGGAGCTGGAGAGGAACTTGTGACAAGGGATGGAGGCAGATGACAGGAGGAAATGGCTTCCTACTGACAGAGGGCAAGCATAGGTGGGATATTGGGAAGGAATCCCTCCCTGTGACGGTGGAGAGGCTCTGGAATGGATTTCCCTGTGGCTGCCCCTGGATCCCTGGAAGTGTCCAAGGTTGGACAGGGCTTTGAGTGGAAGGTGTCCCTGCCCATGGCAAGGGTGGCACTGGATGATTCTAAAGGTCCCTCCTAACCCATTGTGTGATGATGAATATCCTGAGTTGGAAGACACCCACAGGGATAATCAAATCCAACTCCTGTCCCTGCCCAGAACACCCCAAAATTCCCAACATGTAGCCAGGAGCGTTGTTTTTGTACAGAGCAACCTGGTCCAGAAATCACTTTGGGGACAAAGTTCTGGCTTGTGCTAATTTTGTGGAAAATAAAAATTCCCTGCTTTCATGGCTGTCACTCCAGCAATGCCATTCCCTGAGTTGTTCTCCTGCAGAGGCTCCTCTCAGCCCTGCTCTCACTGAAATTTCATTGTTCCAGCTTCCCTTTCACCTCTCATTAACCAGGAAGACGTTGTGATCCTAAACTCCCAAATCCTTACTTCTGCGCACACCAAACAAGGAATGCTTTCCTGGGCATCTCAGGCTGGCTGAGTTGAATCAATCCCACGCTGTTCCCTGTGCCCCAGCTGAATCCCCTGGCTATGGACAGACATGGACAGGGACACCTACTTGCTCCGGAAGGCGTCCATGGTGCTCAGGACCTTCGCCAGCTCCGACTCCAGGTTCTCCTGCTCGTAGTTGAGCGCCTTCATCTCCTGGTTCATTTTGCTCACGTACTGCTCATAGATGGCCTTGATGTCCGAGTCAGAGTGGGAATTGTCCTGGTCCTTCAGGAAGTTCCACCTGGTCGTCAGGATCTTGTTCTGCTGCTCCAAGCTCTGGACCTACGGGAGAGGTTTCAGAGGCATCAGTGACACTGAGGGCCACAATCAAAGCATGGCAGGGCAGGAGATGCTGGAGACCTTCAGAACCAGCAGATTTCCAGGGAAGCATGAGAAATCCCTTCAAAATTAGGCCTGAGGATGTTGGGTTATGGAATTATGGAATGGTTTGGGTTGGAAGAGACCTTAAAGATCACCCAGGTCCATCCCTTGGCATGGGCAGGGACACCTCCCTCTTTTAGGGGACTTCTAGGGGTTTTACACATTACCCACTAATTAATTCTCAATAGAACACAGTCACATCAAAATAAAGACAGTGACATTGGAATAAACATAGTGACATCAAAATTAATATAGTGACATCAAAATAAACATGATGACATCAAAATAAACATGGTCACATTGGGCTAAACACAGTGACATTGGGATAAAGGAGTCACTGACAACAGGAATGGTCAGTTCTGTCCCTTTTGTGTGTGACAATGGACTACTGGAAACACCTCCAGCATCACCAGATCCAGGTGTTGAGTCCAACACAGTGACGCCAAGGCTGTGGATCCACCCCAGGTCATGCAGGGATGTCCAGGGTCAGGGAAGGGCAGATTTCCTACCCCAGAGAGCACAAAGAGAGGGAGCCCTGTGGATTGCAAGGGATTAGAGCATGGAGAGATTCAGGGAATGAATCAGGTTCATTGCAGAGCAGCTCAGACAAAGCTCTGGAGAACATCCCAGGTAATTACAGACTCCAGATGAGCTCCCTGTGCTGGCTCTGAGAGGACAGCGCTGCCCTTCCACCACCCGCCTTTGAGGAACCTGCTCCTCTTTCCCAATATTCCCAATCTCACCAGTAACACTCCAAGTTTAACAGTTCTCATCTTCAAAGCTCTTGGCCAACTCCAATTAATTGGCTAATTGCTACCTCTGGGAGCAGCCCCAGTCACGTTTTGGCTGGAGATGCCGGAGTTGCCTCCAAGTTTCCCGCGTTGCATTCCGGGATGACTCAGGGCCGATGCCATGCCCGGAGCACTGGGAGCACTGGGGGCAGGAGCCATCAGACCTCCAGCCTTGGCCTGGGGTCCACAGAAGAGCCAGAATTCCAGCTGCTGACCCAGATGTGGCTCCATCTTTCTCTAAATCCTTCTTGTCTGAACAGAGAGAGCAGCCAAGCAAAGCAGAACCATTCCAGTACTTGGGAGTTCCCAGCAGAAGGGATGGGAGTGTTGGGATGTTCCAGGTCTCACTCTTAGAGACCTCATCCTTCCCTCCTGGGATGAGAATGGATTGTGTTGGCTGTTGCTCCATGTCAATCTTTGACCTTTAATTAATTCCTGACTTCCTTCCTAATGCTCAGCTGCTCCTTTTATCCCTCAGTTCCTGTTAGCAAACCATCCCTGGGCTCAGCTGGTTGCATCTTGGCTTCCAACATCTACTTGGAACTGGATGACCCTAAAGGTCCTTCCTGACCCAAACCATTCCATGATTCTGCAACTCCTGCAATGTCCCCCTCAGTGGAAATCCCCCCTTGCAGAGCCTTTCAGCAGGAGCTTTGCAGAGGGATCACCCACATTTGGCCTCATTCCCTGGAATTTCATGCCTGAACACACAAGTGGCCAAAGTTTGGTCCTTACAGACCCTTCCCTCTGTGCTGCTTGGGATAAAGGCAGGGCCTCAAACAGGGGCTCAAGGCCTTGGCTTTTCCCTGTCTTCTTTTACATCTGTCTGGAAAATAAATACCAGCAGATCTGTAACAGCTGGAAAACCTCCAGCACCAAACTCCTGTAGCTGTGTGGTCAATTATCCCTGGAATCACCTGCTGGGGATCGAGAACAGCTGAATCCCTGATTACAAACCTAGGTTCTCTTTGACAAGGAAGTGTCATTCCCTTCCTCTGGAATGAGGGCCTGGGGCAGGTGCCTGAAGTTGCCACTTGATGCA
Organism: Pyrgilauda ruficollis; assembly: GCF_017590135.1. Taxonomy (NCBI): domain Eukaryota; kingdom Metazoa; phylum Chordata; class Aves; order Passeriformes; family Passeridae; genus Pyrgilauda; species Pyrgilauda ruficollis. The sequence goes on from NW_024523800.1 coordinate 160,777, forward strand.
GCTCTTGAAGCCTTCAAAGGAGCTCAGGAGCTGCAGTCGGAGACCTGGGCCCAAGGGGTGTTTGTGTCCCTGAACCCCTGGCCCAGGGGGTGTCCCTGTCCCAGGATCCACACGGATCAGGTCGCTGGGTTGGGTTTTTGGGAAACCTGGAACTCTCACTTCTTCCCTCCCCGGTGTCAGGGAACAGGCCTGGCTCAGGCACGTGGGGGTTTGTCTCTTCCCCTTACTCTGAGGACCCAGCAAACCCCAACCTCTCCACCTGGACAGTGCAAATTCCAGCCTCTACTGTGTGGGTGTTTCCAGCACCAGGTGCTCTCCAAATTCCCAATGCCACAGTCTTGGAAAGGCTCACAGGAGGAGGCTGTGCCCACCCACGAGAGCCAGGCCTGGGCCCTGTTGACACTGCCAGGTGTGACTGGTCACAACTGTCCCCCTTGGACAGCTCCACTGCAGATGTTCCCACAGCTTTCTCCTTCCCAGTGTGAATTCAGGTCCTCGGAGAGTTGAAATGAATCAATCCCGGGCTGCTGGAGGTTGGCAGGGAGAGCTGCATGAAGTAATCCCGGAGATTACATCTGTTTACGGAGCAGGGCTCTGCAGGAACCTGCCTGATCTGGGAGTTGTTTTCTTGGAGAAACTTCTGCTTCTCCCGGCTCCGCAGAGATGAAAGCAGCACTTTCTTGGCCTCCCTCCTCAGAAGCTCGGAGGCAGTGGCTGGGGGGTCCCCCCGGCCCCCTGCGCTGCCCAGGTGTAGGTGGGGATGAATTTTGAGGGATGAGTTTTGAGGGATGAATTTCCAGCTCTCTTCAGCAGCCGGAATTGGAGCTGCCGCCATACTCGGCGTCACTGCTGTGGCTGCTGGGCCACTCTGGGAGCCCAGGCCTCCTGCCCACGGTGCCTCCTGCCCACGGTGCCCCCAGGACTCTGCCGGGGCTGCTCCGGGGATCCCCAGGAGCTGCCCGGGGTGACAGGCACAGCCCCCAGCGTGCCTCCCCAGGGATGCTCCCCAACCCACGTCAGACAGAGAGCTCGGAAGGAATAACTAATTGGGCTAATAACTAATTAGCCGGCTGTGCCAGCCTGGCCGGGGGTGGCTGCAGACCCCGGCGGGTCCCCAGAGCCCCTCCCCGCCCCATCCAGGAGCTGGCCCTACCTTCTCGATCAGGGTCACGAACTGGTTGTTGAGCACTTTGATGTCCTCCTTCTCCTGCTGCCGCACGGCCTGGAACTCGGTGTCGATGTCCAGGCGCACGGGGGGCCGCAGCCTCCCCTCCAGGGGGAACGGCGAGTAGGCCGAGCAGCGCAGGCCGCCCAGGGAGCCGCAGCCGTCGCTGCCCGCCGAGCCGCGGCCGTCGCTGGCCCCGCCGTCGGGGCTGCGGCGCTCCGGGGACGGGCTCCCGGCGGCCCTGCCGCGGCTCATCCCCGCCGCCGCCTCCCCGGAGCACAGGGAGCCGCTGGAGAAGGCAGAGCTGGGGTTGGTCATGGCCGGGCTGGGCTCCGGGGGAGGGAAAGGCGCAGGGAGAGAAGGGCTGGAGAGCTGCGGCTGCCTCCCTGAGAGGAGCAGCGCGGCTGGGCCGGCGCGGTTCCCGTCTGCTGGGCTTGTGGGCTGGTAATGAATTCCAAGCACCTGTTCTGCGATGTTCATTAAACGGAGGAGGGTGGAACCCTTGATGGAAATCCAGATCAACCTGTTGGCGCTTTTTTTTTTTCTTTTTTTTTTTCCTCTATGTTTTTTTTTTCTTCTTCTTCTTATTCCCTCCTCTGTCTGTTCCCTCCTTTCTTCAGGAGCTTGTTTGTGTGAGGAGGACTCAGGCCCTTGCAGCAAAAACAAATCCTCCCAGGTAATTCCAGCCCCCAGCAGCTGCCTCCCTCATCCTTAAAAGGTGAGGAAAGGAATTGGAGGTGCCAGGCTTGGGAAGGACTGCTCCAGGCACAGCTCTGCACAGGGACTTGGCACACGGAGCCGGCATCAGCCCCTGGCTGCTTTCCAGCCCAAATTTTCAGGAAGCAGCAGTGATTTTTTATTTTTATTTTTTTTTTTTTTTTTTTTTTTTTTAAATAGAGGAGGGTTTAAAACCATAAAGAGTGTGAATTGGCTAAAGAAGGAGTTGGGAAATGCATCCCAAGCTTGGTGTGGCTGGAGCTGCTCCTGCTCCACGTGGGCACAGCGTGCAAGGGTCTGGTGCTCGGGTGTTTTAGAGAGGATGGGTCTGGTTTTAGGGATGTTAGGTCTAGTTTATGGATAATAGGTCTGTTTTTAGGGATGTTAGGTGTAGTTTATGGATAATAGGTCTGTTTTTAGGGATGTTAGGTGTGGTTTATAGATAATAGGTCTGGGTTCAGGGAGGATAAGTCTGGTTTTAGAAATGGTAGGTCTGGCTTTAGGGAAGATAGGTCTGGTTTAGGGAGGATAGGTCTGGTTTTGAGACCCCTGGGAGTGGAGTCCAGGCGTGCTGAGGTTATTCATTCGTCTGCTCTGGCAGCACCAGAGACCCTCAAAACCTCTGGTGCCCAAGTCCATCTCTGACTGCCCCATTCCCATTCCCCAAAAGCCCTATAAAAGCTGGAGGTACATAACTCCTCTGAATTTCGATGAGTTCTGGTGTCCCACCCTTAAATCCCTGTTTGGTACCAACCCACCCTGGACGTGGTTTCCTGCTTTGCCTCCATTTCTCCTGCGAAGCCTGGGAAAGAAGATCTCCCATTTGTGCTTTGCTTTGTGGCATCCTTGGGAAGGGGGACGCTCTTCTCTGGCCATCCCAATTTCCATTTTGTGGGAAAGCTGCTGCTTTGCTGCTCTGGGTCTGCTCCACGCTGGAGTTTCCCTTCCAAAGGAGGTGAGAGAAGGTGAGGTTGGATCCTTGCTCTGACAAGAATCATCTGCTGAGGAGCAGCTGTAGTTTGGGAAGGACTTCCCAGGGAAGAGGACCTGCTTCTGTGGGGCTGACCTTTTCTTCAGGTGGAATTGCAATATATTGCCAGGAGTGGGGGGTTTTCCCCTGTCCACCTTCCCAAAACATCCTTTCTAGGGAAAATGCATGTGAACACCAGGTCACTCACTGAGTGGGTCCTTGGCAGGACTTTTCACGGTAGTTCTGATGGTTTATTTTAATGATTAAGCCCAAATTCCTGGCTGGGAGCAGCCATAGCTCGTGACTGCTGCTGGGTGGGTGATATGACCCCTTCCTGGTGGGCTTCTCTGATGGCTCTGTGGCTGCAGGCACGGATGGGATCCCAACGGGCACCAGCTCAGGGGTCACCCCTGGTCCTGGGGCTGCTGGAGGTGCTGAGGGCACTCGGGACAGCCCTGGGAAGGCTGGATCCCTCTGAGGGAAGCAGGTGCAGGTGGAATGAGGGCACTTTGGTGCTGTAGAGCCTGGGAGCAATGTCTGCTCTGATCCTGGTGGGATCTTTCATGATCCCAGGTCATCCCACCTGTCTGAGCACCAATCTCTGCTCCTTTCTCCTCCAAGGATCAATTCTTTCCCTCATCCTTTTTCTTCCATGAAATGAAGCTTCCAAACCTAGGTCCAGCCCATGGGAACAACAAGTTTGGCTCCAAGAGCATCTCCCAGAGCACAGTGGCCCAGGAAGCCTCTCCAAAATGGATCTTGATGCCTTTTGATTCCCAGTTCCTGCACAGCATTGTGTCCTGTGTCCCACATCCTCCCCACCCCTGGAAGTGTCCAAGGATAGGGCTTGGAGCACCATGAACTAGTGGAAGGAGGTGGAATGGGATGAGCTTTGAGCTCCCTTCCCACCCAAACCATCCCACAATTCCATGACTGGATGCTGGAGATGGGCCCAAACTCCCTCTGCCACAGAAAGGTGCAGAAGGACGATGGTTCAGGATGAAAACTGCCTTTTAATTCTTGGGACAAGCAGCACGGAACCCTATTTTTCACTGGGATCACTGGAGCCACTCTGCTCTGAGATGGAGGAGGGTTTTCCAAGTGCTGTGTCCTTCCAGCAGGATGGGTTTGACTTGCAGGTGACATGGGATGTGTTGGAAGAGGATTCAGCCTCTCCTTGCAAGGCTGAAGCTCCTGTTGGCGAGCAGAGGGCCCAGGGGAGTCCCGGGGAGGGGGGACACTCCAGGGGACCCTGGTGTCAGTGCCCGTGGTGCTGCTCCTGGGCATTTTTGGTGTTTGTAGGGAAGGATCCTGTGGCTCCTCCCTCATGAAGAAGGGAGGACCTGTCCCCAGCTCAGCATCTGCCCCTCGTTCCTGCCCCTGCGCCCTCCCTGCCCCGGGAGAGGCCGAGCTGACTCAGGCAGGTCCTGCCCTTCCTGATGTTCTCGGTGCTCCTCCTTGGCCAGGTATTTGGTTCAGTTTGGGATGGGCTGCTCCCCAAACCAGGCCTTTTCAGCCTTCCTGGCTGCACAGAAATGCTGCTGGAAAGGGACAGGGACAAAGGAAGGTGGGGAGGAGGTGGAGAAGGGGATGAAGGGTCTGGTCCCACCCAGCGTTCAGCTGTGTGCACCCTGTGCCATTGGTGTGCACACCTCCCTGTGCACTCGCAGCCTGCCCTGGTGAATCCTGCTGTGGCTGGATGTGGAGTGAGCCCAGGATCTCCCCCTCTGAATGCGTCACCATGTGGTTTTTTGGGGGGCTGAGGCTCGGGGCTGGGCACAGGGAGATTGAAACCATCACAGGGAGCCTTGAAGGTGCTTCAACCCCCTTGGACAAACCTGGGAAATCTGTAACCCTTCCCTGGACACTGCTGGGGGTCATTGCCAGCACCTGGAACTCCCAGGGTTATTGGCTCAAAATGTTCAGGCAGAATGGAATCATTTCTTTATCAAGGCTCCCCAAGTAATTGGTGTTTATTAACGAGAAATAAAGTGGAATCAGCCCCAAGGATCTGAGTGAGGAGGGAGAGCAGGACTGAAGGAGCTCTGGAGGGAATGAGAGGATGAGCAGGAGCCAGGTAAGGGAGCTGCCCCTGGAATGGGAATTGCCTCTGGAATAGGAGCTGTGTTGGGCTGGTCACGCTCAGCTGGGAATGGCCACTGCTGTGGTAACACATGGGATAGGGAATGGCCAGTGCTGTGGCTACAATGGGACAGGGAATGGCCACTGCTGTGGTCACATCAGGACAGGGAATGGCCAGTGCTGTGGTCACATCAGGACAGGGAATGGCCAGTGCTGTGGTCACAACAGAACAGGGAATGGCCAGTGCTGTGGTCACATCAGGACAGGCAATGGCCAGTGCTGTGGCTACACTGGGACAGGGAATGGCCAGTGCTGTGGTAACACATGGGACAGGGAATGGCCAGTGCTGTGGTAACACATGGGACAGGGAATGGCCAGTGCTGTGGTAACACATGGGACAGGGAATGGCCAGTGCTGTGGTAACACATGGGACAGGGAATGGCCAGTGCTGTGGCCACAACAGGACAGGGAATGGCCAGTGCTGTGGCCATGGGTTGGCCAGTGCTCTGGTCACATCAGGACAGGGCAGAGCAGCTCCTGGTTCTGCTGCTGGAGCCTCCCCTAAAGCTGAGGTCAGCTCAGGTTTAAAGAAACAGAAGAAGGAGAGGGTTTATTTTGTGAAATGTGTGGTTTGGTTTGTTTTATTCAGTTTGGCTGGGCGGGGCAGGTGTTTCCTGCTCTGCCAGGGGCTGGGCTTGGAGGTTCCAGTTTGGGACTGGGCACTGCCCGGTTTGGGTTGGGGGCTTTGAGAGCCCCTTCCTTCAGCCCTGCTCTATTCCCTCTGCTGTGTTCCCTCTGGGAAGGGAAGGGGCCAGGCTGGGGACAACTCCAGGCCATGCCAGCGTGGGACAGAGGGGCTGAGGGAGGTCCATGGCCCTCGAAGGACAGTGCCCAGCCCCAGGTGGGCACAGAGGGAAAACACAGCAGCTACAGGGGTGGGAGACACTGCAGAGATGCTGTAAGGACAGGAGGTGGGCACGGAGGGGACACTGCAGCCCTTCCTCCCCTTCTCCCCTGCCCCGTGCTGGGATCGGGCTGTGGGGGCTGGGAAGGGAAGAACTGGATGCCAGGCTGGGGGTATTTGTGTACCCTGGTTTGGGGGGTGGCTGGGGGAACCTCTGCCACCTTCCCAGGCTCCTTTTGTCCCTGCTCCTTCTCTCACTTCGTTATTCCTTCTCTTACCTTCACTTATTCCTTCTCCCCCCACTCCTCCCTTCTCGTGTCCCATTCCCACTCCCACCTCCTCTTTTCCTTGCTTTCTGCCCCTCCTAGAGCCGTGCACACCGCTTCCCTGCTTTCTCCCGGAATCCCAAATCAGGCTCTTTCTGATTTCTGGGTGAAACACGGAGAAGCTGAAACTGAGCCCCAAGCAGGCGTCAGAGCGCAGGAATGTCCCGCGGGGCTGGGCCGGCCGGCCGGGACCTGCCCAGGGCAGCCGCGCTCCCAGGAGCGTTTGTTTCCCACTCAGCTGAGCTTTGGCTCACGGAGTTTCCAGGAAATGTCAGGTATTGAGAAAAAAAAAAAAAAACCCTAAACAGGACTAAAGCGGTGTGACGTCACCCATTCCTGCCGCTGGGATGCTCCTGGCTCTGCAGAGGGGTTGGGTGGTCGTGGCTGTGCCGTGGGGTGGGGGAGTGGATCCAGCTCTGGGTGCTGGAAGTCTGATGGGATCAAACCCTGGAGTCCTGGAGTGGGAAGGGACATTAAAGCCCATCCAGTGCCACCCCTGCCGTGGGAGCAGCTCTGCAGGTGGGGTCTCACCTGGTGGGGCAGAGGGGCAGGACCCCCCCTGCATCTGCCCACGCTGGGGGTGCTGAGGGGCTCTGCTTCACCTCAGAACCCTCTTTTCTCACCTGAAATGACCCCAAAGTCCAGGAATGGTCTTCCCAGAGCAGCTGTGGCTGCCCCTGGGTCCCTGGCAGTGTCCATAGCCAGGTTGGACAGGGCTTGGAGCAGCCTGGGACAGTGGGAGGGGTCCCTGCCCACGGCAGGGGTGTCACTGGGTGAGCTTTAATGTCCCTTCCAACCCAAACCATTCCATGCATCTCCAGCTCGTTCTGGTGTCCATCCTCTTCACTCTGGGCTGTGCTGGGAGCCTGGAGATTCCCAGTTCCCTCTCCAACAACCAGTCCTGTTACTTTGGCAAATGGCTTCTCCTTTCCCAAGATCCCGCTAATAAAAAAGCAGGAATGAGAGGCACAGGAAGCATTTGCAGCCTGCTGTTTCCCAATCCCCAGCGGAGTAAATTACTTCATTCCCTTCCACAGCACCCAGATCCAGCCCGATCCCGACGGCTCTTGTGTCACTTTAATGAGGCTTTTGTTTGCTCTGGGTGTCACTCCCAGGCTGGAGCACAAAGAAGGAGCTGCTGCTGTGGCTCCTGGGAGCCTCTGGAGCTGTGGGAGGTTTAGGAGCCAGCTCCCTGTTTTGCAACAGGTTCTATGTGTTAAATACACTGTGATCAGGTTTTTTGGGGGGATAAAAAAGGGTCTGTGACATCCCAGTGACAGTTAGAGGGGGATATTTGCAGCTGGGATCGCAGGAATATCCTTTTGCCCCAGTTTGGGGATTTGTGGTCAGAGAAATCCCAGCCTGCAGCAGCTCCTCTCCCAAAATCTGTGTAGCAGCAGGAGCTTTAGGGGTGGGTTATCTCTGGGTATGGCTTTTTTTTTTTTTTTTCCCCTGTGAGGATTTTGGGCTCATCCACAAGCTGGGAGCAGGGGATGGTGGGAGCGGGAGAGGGGATGGTGCCACTGCTGGAGGCAGAAGCTGTGTGGGGACAAACTGAGGGACATTCTGGTGGGCTCAGGGTGGCAGCACCTCAGCTACAGAACCAGGGCCTTGTCCTGCAGTTTCCAGGGCCACATGCCCAAATCACCAAGAAAAAAGTCTATTTTTTTTTTCCCTGGCCACTTATGGGAATTGGATCCATCTCCCACTTTTCTCCTTGTGCTACCAGAACCTTTCTGGTTGTGTAAAGCAGGTGTTTGGCCATGGCCAAACCTCACCACAGCATCCCTGGGGTGCCTTGTTCTGCTTCCTAGATCGTGGAATTGTGGAATTGTTGTGGTTGGAAAGACCTCCAAGATCAGCATTGGACCCAGTGCCCACAAACCCGTGTCCCCAAGTGCCACATCCACTCCCTCTTTGGACACTTCCCGGGGTGGGGCCTCCCCCACTGCCCTGGGCAGCTGTGCCAGGGCTGGAGAGCCTTTTCCGTGGAGACATTTTCCCAAATCTCCAGTGCTGTGGTGAATCCCTGCAGAGGGGCACTCCTGGGGCAGGTGGATTCCTGGAGCTGCCACCCATCCCATTGCATCTCGGGGGGGAATCTGGCACCGAGCCTGTGCCCTGGGTGGGTTTGGAGCCCGGGATGCAGGCTCAGGCCCGAGGCAGCACCCAGAGGCAGGAACCTCCTGCTGCTCCTCTGCTCCTGCCCCGGGAGGCTGGGCTGACGTGGCCCGAGGACAGCCTGTGGCTGTCCCCACGTGCGTGACGTGTGCCAGGGCCACCCTGTAATCCCTGCAAAGTCAGAGACCAGCGCTGAGTCATCCCGAATTTTAACTCCTGGGCTCAGATTCTGAGGTGCTGAGTCACACCCAGAGCACTCAGGGAGCTCATCCTGCCTTGGAAGGGCTGTTTTGCCCTGGTTTTTGGGTGGCAGAAGCTCTTCCCTGCACTGAGGAGCTCTGGAGCCCACGGAGTGCAGGAGGGAAACATTCTCAGCATGGAATTATGGAGTGGTTCAGGTGGGAAGAACACTGAAGCCCACCCAATGCCACCCCTGCCATGGCAGGGACACCTCCCACTGTCCCAGGCTGCTCCCAGCCCTGTCCAGCCTGGCCTGGGCACTGCCAGGGATCCAGGGGCACCATGGAGAAATGTTCTTTTTCCTGGCACTGTTTTTCCCTGCCTCCTTTTCCTGCTGAGCCTCTTTCCTCCCGTGGTAGGTGGGAAGTGCCACAGGTGGAGCTGGGGGCTGGAGCTGGGTTTGGGATGCAGTGGGTGTGGGGGTGAGGCCGATGGCAGCTGGGGCTGCAGGAGCGTTCCAGGTGTGGCCCCTGCTCCATGGAATGCTGCACCTGCTCATCCCTCTCCTCCCAGGGCGGCATCGATGTCCTCGGCAGTGTGGGCGGGTCCAAGACAATTATCATTACAATTATAATTGTAATTATTGTTGTCAGCGCTGAGTGCATTGATTAGGAGGGGCCTCAGACAGACAGACAGACGGGCCCCACCCTCTGCTCCATCAGCAGCAGGGCTGGGCTGCAGCAGCTCCAAGGCTGCAATCCTGCCCTTTGCTCCCACTGTCCTTCCTGGTTCCAGGTCTCCACCCCGGAGAAGACCAGAGCAAGGGAGGGAATGGCACCTTCCTTCTGGAAGCTTCTGACTGTCATCTTTGGGTTCAGTGTGGCCCTGGAGCAGCTCCTGCTGCTGATATAAATATGCTGAGATAAAGTCCCTGACTGGGGTGACAGGTGGGAAGGCTGAAATCCCAGATTTGGGATTTCTCCCAGCTAGGGAGAACCGCTGCGAGCTGGGTTGGCCCCTCGGCGTCAGGGGTTACAGCAGCTGTAAAATCCTTGTAAAATGCTCTTTGTTTGCTCTGCTCCCGTCCCTCCAGTGCAGCCAGTGACTCACGGGGCGGAGGCGTCGCTCCTTCCCCCAGCCCCTCTGCTCTCCTGCTCCTTCTCCTGCCCCAAAATGGGCTCTGGGGTCTCAGCTTGGAGCTGGTTTGGGAAGGTCCTTCAGCCTCCTGTTGTGACCAGTCCAATCTCTTACATTCCTGAGGTATTTAAGAAATACATAGAAATATAAGAAATAGATATAAAACATCTGAGGTGAACAAACCCTTGGTCATCCCTCATCCTTCTGGATACGGGGGTGCCACCTCTGGAGTTCTGGCTGGTTCTGTCCAACCTCTCAAGCAGGAGGACAGTTTGCCCTGAAAATGATGGAGTTTTTCCAAGATTCCAAGGAATTTTTGGAGGCACATGTTGGTGACTCGGTGTTTGGGGACTGAGGGAGACAACACCGGTTCTACTCCTGCCTTTCCCACGTCCTTCCTGCAGGACAGTTTATCTCTGAATTCCTTTTCCACGGGCAACAAATCAATTTGATTTTGCCAGAAATGCTGGAAGTCTCTCCTGGTGCCCGAGCATGAGGAGCAGCTCCATGCCATGTCCTCCCTGGGGTGAGGAGCAGCTCCATCCTGTGTCCTCCCTGGGTGAGGAGCAGCTCCATGCCCTGTCCTCCCTGGGTGAGGAGCAGCTCCATGCCCTGTCCTCCCTGGGGTGAGGAGCAGCTCCATGCCCTGTCCTCCCTGGGGTGAGAAGCAGCTCCATGCCCTGTCCTCCCTGGGGCGAGGATGGCACTGGATTCTGTGGGAGATGTTGAGACCCCAGGTCCTTGCCCACCATTCCCTTTGCCAAGGGCTGCACAAATGGAATTGGGATGGCTGCTGATGGGATACTGAGCGTTCTGGGGGCAGTGAAACTCTTCCAGGATCCCTCCTGGATTCAGGAATGGGATCCACTGGTGGAAAGTGGCTTCGTGTCCGTGAGTCTGCCCACGGAGAGGAACGAGGGCTCTGATAAGAGCATTTTTGGGATGTCTCTGCTGGATCATCTCCCTCCTGGCTCTGTTTCTTGCACCGTTCCCTCCGACCTGGGCAGGAGTCAGGCCCCAGACACCTGCAATAACCCTGAGCTCTGTCATCCTGGGTTTATTCCAGCTCCCATAAACTGGTGTTCCGTCAGAGTGACCTCACAGTTCCCATCTGCTCGGGAAAGGCCACCTGAGCTTGGAGCTAACGGGAGCAGGGACATGGGAGGAGCTGCTGAGGCCATGTGGGATCCCAGGAGGGACAAGTCCAGCCAGGGAGTGGTGGGGACACGGGACCATCAGGGGTGGTCCAGGGGCATCCTCACCTTGGGAAGGTTACCTGGAGAAATATGGATGGAGAAGAGAGAATTTCCTAATGATTCTGTGTTTTGGGGCAGATCAGCCTGGATTGTGTCACTTCAGGAAAGACCCTGAGGGGCTGGGGTGAATTCAGAGAGGGGAACAGGGCTGAGGAAGGGTCTGGAGAACACCTGAGGGACCTGGGGGACTCACCCTGGAGAAAAGGAGGCTCGGGGAGGACCTTGTGGCTCTGCACAACTCCTGACAGGAGGGGACAGCCAGGGCAGTGTCAGGCTCTGCTCCAGGGAACAGGGACAGGAGAGGGAACGGCCTCAGGCTGGGCCAGGGGAGGCTCAGGGTGGACAGCAGGAGGGATTTTCCCATGGGAAGAGTGGTTGGCCATTGGCAGGGGCTGCACAGACAGGTTTGGGGTGCCCATCCCTGGAGGGGTCCAAGGAAGGACTGGATGTGGCACCCAGGGCTCTGGGCTGGTGACAAGATGGGGATTGGGCACAGCTTGGACTCGACGGTCTGGAGGGCTTTTCCCATCTCAGGAGTCCTGGGTTTCTGTGTTTGAGCTCAGGGTGTCTGGAATCTGCTCTGTCCCTGAGAGGGTTCACAGTTTCCACCAGATCAGCCCCTGGAACCGGAGCAGACCAAAGCCAGATGGAATTTTGTGAGGAGAGAACAGGAATTTTTCCTCCTCTCCTGAGATGTGTCTTTTCCAGAAAAACTGAGCCCAGCATTCCCAGCGCTGGCGGTTTCACCCAGCACTGGGAATTGAAGTTTTAATTTGTTTGTTTGTTTTTCCTTAAGGCTTTGGCTGTGGGAGGGACTCTCAACTTTCATGTCAAAATTATCCAGGTGATGATGATTATCCGTAATTATAACTATATTTATCCGTATTCCTTCTGGTTTTCTTGTAATCACATGATCTTGTAATTTGGGGGAAAGGGGAAAAAACATCTTTAGGCCCTTGTCCAATGAGCTGGAGAGGGGGAAAGTGCATAGATGGGATACTGGTGTTGCTGGCCAGGGGTCTGTGTACAAATCACAAACGGGATGGCACTGCTGAGGAACGCATCTCAAGCTGTTTGTTTTCCAGCATCACTCTCATTACGTGGTTATGACAATGGGAAGATGCCAGCAGCTCACATCCTCAGCAGCAGCTGAAGAACTCAATGTTACAACTCACTTAAAAGCTTTTTCACCAATCACACAAAGCAAAAGCATATTGACAGCAGTTCTATCCAACCACTACAAGCACTCGTACCTTTGGTTAAAACAATGCTTGCTTGTTTCAAATACAATACCTGCTTGTAAGCATTAAAATACAATACACAGAGCTCCGTTTTTAAGCCTAGAGCTTCCTAATATCTTGCCAGATACTCTTTTCTGTAGCTTTGGGAGTTATTCTAGCCAAGTGTTAATTAGAACAACACAGATCTTTGTTCTATTTGTCCTTACATTCTACATCTCACATAACTTTTCTGCAGACAAATCTTAGGGCTACTGCTTAGCTCTAACTGCAGTTCTGCTGTTGCTGAGGCCTGCCTTTTGCAGCTTTCCCAAAACCCTCTGATTTTACACCTTCCCCGTCTGTGAGGCCACGTTCCATGTCCCCAGGAAGGATCCCTGGGAAGGATCCCGTTCTGGGCTGGGTTTCCTGGTGTGTCCAGGAGCTCCTGGCAGTGGGCAGAGCAGTGGGGGTGGAAAAGCTCTTCTGAAAAGAGGACAGGAGGAATGTGGGGCTCCATCCATGGAAGGAGGGCAGCCTCATCGCTGCACTGAGCACCCAGAAGGGGCTGGAGGGAGAGATTCCAGCAGGAGGAATTCCTTGGGGGGTCCAAGTTGTTCACAGAATCATGGAAAAACCTGAGATAGAAGAGACCCATGAGGATCATAGATTCTAAGTCCTGGCTCTGCACAGGTTACCCCAAAATCCCCCCAGTCCCAAAATCCCAATCCTGAGCATGCTGTCTGAATGCTCCTGGAGCTCTCAGGGCTGTCACCCTTCCTGGGAACCTGGGCAGTGCCCAGCACCTCTGCGTGAGAAACCTTTTCGCAATATCCAAGCTGGCCCTCCCTGGCATGGTCCAGCTGCTCCCTGAGTCCTGCCCCTGGACCCAGTTCCTGGCGGTGCTGGTGACTGGTTTTGTGCTGTATCCAAACATTTAGGATTTTGGCTGATAGCCCTGTTGGGTGGCAGCAAACAGGACAAGGGTGGGCAACACTGAGCTCCAAGAGCTGTTTCCCAGGGATGGATTTCATGGCCAGCAGCTTCCAGGAGTGGCCAAGAGCTGCGCCTAGAGCTTGCCAGCCTCAGCAGGCTGGGCAGAGCCAGAGGAGAGGTGAAATGCAGCTCCTGGAGGGAATTAGGAGCTTGTGGAAAGCCTTGGGAACACAGAGCTGGCTCTGTCACCCCAGGCAAGCTGAGACAGTGCCCTGGGCATCCCGAGGGACCTTGGGGCTCATGGAGAATGAAGAATGGTTTAGGAAAATTTCCTCCCTGTGAGGTTGGGGAGGCCTTGGAATGGATTTCCCAGAGGAGCTGTGGCTGTCCCATCCCTGGAAGTGTCCAAGGCCAGGCTGGTCAGGGCTTGGAGCAGCCCAGGAAAGTGGGAGGTGTCCCTGCCCATGGCAAGGGTGTCACTGGATGACCTTTAAGGACCCTTGCCACCCGAACCATTCTATGATTCCATGATCCCATGATTCTGTTCCTACTGGTCTCTGTGATAATTCATATTTGGGTTTTGCTGTGTTGCAGCAGGAGGAATGCCTGGATGAGGAATGCCTGGATGAGGAGTTCCTGGAAGCCTTGGAGCTGTTTGGGTGAGCCTGGAACTGGCCACCTCTGGCAGAGCCCTGATTCCTGTCCCACTGCAGGGCTGGAGAAGTAGGGAAGAAAATGAGGTTTCCACGTGTAAATCCATGTGAAGTTGCAGCCTGAACAATCCACTGGCCTTTGCCAAAGGTTCTGGAGCAGGGAGAGGCCATGGCAGGGAATTCAGGTCCTCAGAAAAGCCACTTCATGGCATGTGAGGATTTTGGCCCATTCTGTTTGTGTGGGATAAAGCTCAGAGGGTGTGACTGGGATGGTGGAAGGTGTCCTTGTCCAGGCCAGGGGATTGCACTGGATAAACCCTAAGGTCCCTTCCAACCCAAACCATTCCATGATTCCCGTCAATGGGGGAATCCCATCAGGCTCACAGGAATCACTGCACTGCTTGGGCAGGGGCAGAAAATGAAACCAGGCACCACTGACAGGACATCCAGTGGGACAGAGGGCCCCGAGCGCTGCCGGGAGGGAGGCACCAACCTTTGGAACAGACGATCCCTGCGGATCAGCAGCTGTTGCCAGGCTGGAAAGGGCACTCCCTGTCGCCGGGCTCTGGGCTGGAGCTTCGTCATTCCATTGACTTTGTGGCCTGGTGACACAGGAAATGGGCCTGGAATCCATAAAATCCTGATAAACCTGATAAACCTCATCCTGATAATCCTCCAGTTGTGGAATATCCTGAGCTGGATCTTGAGGGTCATCGAGGCCAACTCCTGCCTGGTGACATCCAACACCTGCCTTTGGGATGCAGGAGAACAAGTTCCCTCTGACAGTCTCTACTCACAGGAATTATGATGAGCTGGAAATTTTGATTAATGAGGCTGCTGTGATCCTGAAAGGGGATCTGGATTCGCACTGTGGGGAGATCTTCAGGGTCTTGGAAAAGTGCTGTTGTGTTCCCATTGATTTTGGGTGGGTTTAGCAGGAATAAGAGTTTGGCAGTGCCATTGGACATCAGGAGAATTTCTTGGGATGTCATGAGGAATTTCTCCAAGGAGAGGCTGCTCAGGCACTCCAGTGGTGGAGTCCCCATCCCTCCCCAAAGAATGTGGCACTCAGGGCTCTGGTGGGGATAGATCACAGCTTGGCCTCCGTGATCTGGGAGGGCATTTCCAGCCTCAGTGATCCTGGGATTCTGACAGCCCTGAGTGCCCCATCTGGGAGGCTGCCATCCCCCAGAGCCTTCTGCCTCCCTGAGCCTGGAGGTTGATCCCAATATCCCATATCCACCCCCCACGCAGGCATTGGCAGGTGTTGGAACAACAGATGTGGGATCCAGGGCCAGAGCCCTTTGGATCAGGAGCCACCAGCAGGGCCTGTGCAAGCAGAACCTATGGATACTCCTGCTCCCAAAAGCTCTCAATCCACACATGGAAATCCAGGCAGGCAGCAGGAGGGATCCCCTGGGATAACACAGGAGGTGTGAAAACCCCACAAGAACACATTCCCAATACATAGTTTCACTCACCTGCAAAGGTTTTCCTCTTCTGTTACAATATTTGAGTTTGTTAAATTTTTTTTTTGGGGCACTTTCCAGCTGGAATTGCGAGCCTGGCTTGTTTTCCCAAGGATTCATGGAGGGATTGGTCGTTTGTGGGGGTTTGGCTGCTCTGGGAGCGTCAGAGCCAGTCCTTGGTGTGCAGGGCCAGGGAGGATGTGACTCCCAGCATGGCAGGCAGGGAAATCACTTCCCCAAAAAGTCAAAAGTGAGCTTGGTGTCACCAAACCCCAACCCCTGGGGTCACTCACTAGGGCTGGGAGGAATTTACCGGTCGGAGCAGTTGTGGAACAACCCCGGGTTGCCATGGAACAGCAACACAACAAACCTGGGATACCTCTGGTGGCCACGTGGCCTCAGCCTGGGCTCAAACGGGGAATGTCCACCTGGCAGGGGGGGAAGGGAGCAAAACTGGGAACAGCAAGCAGGGGATGAGGCTTCCTGCTCCCACCTGGATTGCTCGTGGTGCAGGAAGGAGGGTTGGACCTGGGTTGAAGACGGGCTCACCCTCACCCAAATCCAGGGTGAAGTCCAGCTCCCCAGTGCCAAACTGGGATTCCTGGAGGCTGCTGGGAGCAGCTTTGCCTTTGTGGCAAAAGGTTGGGTTTCACCTGCCTGGATTGCTCCTCCTCCAGCCTCTCGTGTTGTGTGGAAGTCCCTGTGTGGTGATCCAGGCTGGAATCCAGCCTGCTAACAGCCAGAGCCGTGTGGGAATTGTTGCCTGAGTGTCAGTCCCACACTCAGCTTCCAGCCCTGCTTTCTTGGGGCATCTTGGTACTGTTCAGGAGCAGCCTGGCTGTGTGAGGCTGGACACTGCCCTGCTCCCAGCTGTGCATGGATGGATGGATGGAGAGGTCCCTGTCCTGTCCTCCAGCCCCAGGGGAGGTGCAGGACATGTCTGTAACACTCTACTTCGTTTACACTCAATGGATTTTTTTTATAATCCCAGGATCAATTAGGCTGGAAAAGACTCTGAGATCATAGAGTCCAACCTGTGATGGTGGGAGCTGAGCCAGGTGCAGGGCTGGCAGGAATCCTGCAGGAATCCTGCCCCATCTCTCTCTTCCTGGATCGAATTCCCACTTTTCCCTCTTCAAAAAGAGAATTTCCCTGCAGCAGCCAGGCTTCTCCTCTCCCTCCAGAGCAGGACGGGTGGATTTTGAGCAGGCTGAGTTTGCAGCCAGCCTTATCTCCCTGTCCTGGGGACAGAAAAGCTGAAGGGTGACACTTTCAGGCCAGACTTTGAAATCTCCTGGGGAATTTACGACCTGATAGTGAAGGGTTGAGGCCCTCTGGAACTATTTGCAAATGGTGAAAACCCTGAAACCCAATTTTTTTCTCTGATTTTTCTTCATAGAACTCCAAAAATTCAAGCAGGAACCCAGAACGTTCAGCCAGGATTTTAATCCTGTCTCCTTTTGAGTGTGGACTAAATATTGGGTGGGATGCAACCCTCCGAACACACCTCGGGTTTAAGGATTTATTTGAGGGATTAGCAGGAGAGGGAAGGGCAAACATATCCCCCTGGGCAGGCAGGCTCTGGGTAGTGCTGGCAGTGCCCTGGTTTATATTAAACAGCCAGGACCTGGCGTCGGGGCCCCTTTATCAGCTTTGGGCCGTGCCCAGGGGAGAACCCGCCTGCAGCGCTTCCAAATCCATGTGGATTCCCTGTGCCCCCCCTGCCCATTGCAACACCCGTGCGGGCACGGGGAATCCGCAGGGAACGGGGACCAGGGCTCGGCGCACAGGTGGCAGAGGAGCGGGGACACGGCGCCAGGTGTGTCCCGTCCCTTCCCCGCGGCCCTTCCCTTCCCCGCTGGAGGGTGGGAATGCAGCCAGGCACACCCAGCTCCGAGCAGTAAAATGATCCCTGCGGTGCCCTTGGGCCAAGCCCAGCTTTTCTAACGGATAAAAGGGGAGGCAGCGGGAGCGCTCTCACTCCCCTGGGCTCCAGCTCAGCCTCTCCGAGCTTTGCAGAGCGAGGCACAGCAGCGTCCCTCGGAGCAGCATGTCCCGCTCGGTGACCTTCAGCTCCCGCTCGGCCGCCGGGCCAGCCCTGAGCCAGGTGCGGGTCAGCACCGTGTCCTCCAGCCGCAGCTCCGGGCTCGGCCGCGCCGGCGGCTTCGGCAGCGCCAGCCTCTACAACCTGGGCTCGGCCAGCAAGAGGATCAGCCTGGGAGGGGGCAGCTCCTTCAGCGTCCGCTCGGGCTACGGCTATGGGGGAGCGGGCTTCGGGGGCAGCTTCAGCCCCGGCGGCATCCAGGAGGTCACCGTCAACCAGAGCCTCCTGACGCCCCTCAACCTGGAGATCGACCCCAGCATCCAGAGGGTCCGCAAGGAGGAGAAGGAGCAGATCAAGACCCTGAACAACAAATTCGCCTCCTTCATTGACAAGGTGAGGGCTTGGAGTGGCTCGGAGCTCTGGGGGTGCTGAACAGTGGGTGGGACCCAAAATTGGTTTAATCACGAATGGGGTGAGGATCAGTCCTGGAGAATGTGGTGGGATTTGCCCACTGCAATCAAATAATTCTTATTATTCGATGTATTAAAGCACTGCTGGCATTGCCAACAGAACAGGTCGCCTTGCTTGGGCTGCCTTTGCAGCCCTGATTTATCTGGGATTGCCCAAATGGGGGTGCAGGCTTTGCACCCCCACCCCAGCACCAAATCTGGGGAGGGAGAGGCTCCTGGAGGGAGTTGTCTCAGGAGAGCAGATGGAACCAGAGACTGTCCCAGGAGAGCAGATGGAAGCAGAGCCTGCCCTGGGTGTTTATGCTGCCCTGCACAACTTGGCTCTCTTGCACTAACTAACCTTGTGTAAATCCTGCTCTGGAATCCCCGAAATGTGAGGAATCCAGCCCTGGAGTTGGAGCAGTTGGAGGGTTTGATGTCTGGGGCAGGTTTCTGTCAAGTGTCAACCCAGCAGAATCTGCTTTTCTTTAATTCCTCCAAAGCCTCAAAGTCTCAAACCAAGCTCTTTAGCATGGAAGCCAAGCTCTTTAGCATGGTCTCCACGACCCTCCTCTGGTGCTTCCCACGAACGCCAAATTCCTGGGCTGGGATTCCCACCTGCAGCCCAGCCCTTCCATCCCTGCAGCGTAAGCTCCCCTCTCTCCCACCATCCCAAATGACCCCTGTGCTCCCTCCCAGGTGCGGTTCCTGGAGCAGCAGAACAAGATGCTGGAGACCAAGTGGAGCCTCCTCCAGGAGCAGAAGACCACGCGGAGCAACATCGCTCCCATGTTCGAGACCTACATCAGCAACCTGCGGCGGCAGCTGGACGGGCTCCTGGCGGACAAGGGGCGCCTCGAGGGAGAGCTCAAGAACATGCAGGACCTCGTGGAGGACTTCAAGACCAAGTAAAGTATCAGAGTCCCCCTAACGGGGTGGTGGAGCTGCTGGCTGGGCCAGTGGCTGGGCATGGATGTCCCTGGCTCTCCTGCCAGGGAGGGAGATGTTTTCTGGCCTGGAGTGAGGTGTTTGGTCCAGGGAAGCTGCCTGGATTCTTCTTGCTCGTTGTTTCTGGCACCTTGTTCCTACATGGGCCGGTGCCTCCATCCTCTTGGCTTTGCTTTGGGGCCTCCTCCGGCTTGGAAGTGGCATTTTGGGGCTTCCTCAGGGTTGAAGGTGGCATTCTGGGGCCTCCCCGGGTTGGAGATGGTGCTTTGGGGCCTCCTCAGGGTCAGAAGTGGCTCTTTGGGGTGGCTGCAGCCCCGAGAGCTCCACGGGAGTTCCCAGCTGATTCCCTGGGCAGGGAACGGAGCAGCTGCCCTGCAAATCTTCAGTGACTTTTCAGTGTCACCTGGGAGGAGCCCCAGAAGAAAGGTGGCCTTTGTCCCAGCCCAGCCCGGCCCAGCCCAGCTGGGAAATGCCTCTGAAAAGGGAAGGGAAGAATAGGACGGAGCTGGCAAACTGGATCAGGCAGGAACTGCAAACAAACAGAGCTGATAATCCCCAGGGTGTGTTTAGGGAGAGTCAATACCCAGAGATTCCCAAAGAGCTGCTTGGGAATGATGCTGCCCCCAGCCCTGCCTGGTTATTCCATCCACAGCTGGCCTTGGAATCTCTGCAAGGAGCTGGTTTGCAGCCAGAGGGATTAAACCCCAAAGTTTAGTTACATTTCCCATGGATTCAGTCCACAGACTCATGGATTTATTCCTTTAGCCTACAGATCCATGGAAGCCAAACCCTCTGTGTGCTAAGGGAAGGGAAGCAGGAATTAGGAGCCGAGGGAGTGAGGATGCAGTAACTAGAATGCAGCACCTGCTGCTCCCCATTTATGTAGAGAAAATCTCAATTATAGATGGAAAACCTAAACCATGATGTGCCCTGGGGGTGCCTGTGGTCTCTTTCGCATAGGTTTGGTTTCCACAGGAATTCCCAGGTGATATTTAGGGGAGGAAAGGCTCCAGGGATGACACCAGCCCCTAACTCAGGAATTGCAGTGGGAGAGGGGGTGGAGCCAGCTGGGGTCATGCTGCCCACGGGGCTCAGTTCCAAGGAGTGAGTGTCCTGGGCTTTCAGAAGGGTGTTGGGACAATATTGGACAATTTAGGAAGAAATTCCTCCCTGTGGGGGTGGGGAAGCCCTGGAATAGATTTCCCAGAGCAGCTGTGGCTGCCCTGGATCCCTGGCAGTGCCCAAGGCCAGGCTGGACAGGGCTGGGAGCAGCCTGGGACAGTGGAAGGTGTCCCTGCCCATGGCAGGGGTGGAAATGGGATGGGCTTTGTGGTGTCTGCAAACCCAAATCATTCCAATATTCCATGCTTTACCAGCTCATTGACCAGCTTAGTGGAGCTGCCTCCAAGGAAATGAGGAATTTGATGATCCATTTTGGAGGAATTCAGTGTTTTTACCTCTCTCTGCTGATCCCTTGTGTGTGGAGGTGGTGCCTCTGCGTCACTTCCCGGGATTTATTCCTCTGGAATTGCACTGGCAGCTCAGTGACCTCCAGAGGGGCAACGTCCATTGATCCTGGTGTGGATGGGCACGATTCCAGGTTGGAGCGGGAGGGAGGGGCAGGGAGGCTGAGCAGGTGAAGCAGCTCCTGCTTTGGAAGGCAAATTCCAGCTCTGGCCATGCAGGGCCCATGTAAATTGTTGCCTTCACCTGGCAACAATTCCCAAACAGCCAAAGTGCCTCCTGCTCTGCCCCTTGGATGGCTTTCAGGATTCCCAGATCCCCAGAGCAGGTTGGGACTGGATGTTTGAGCAGGTTGGGAGTGCACAGACAGGTCAAGGTGGGCTCCAAGATCCAGGTTTGCAAATCAGTGGTGGGCCTGTAAAATCTATGGAGAGGGATTTTTGTCTGCTGGAGACCTTTAGGTGAACCCCTGGAGATTTCCAGGTGAGACCCTCATCTGAGGGTGAACACCTAAAGATCGGGAGTCACCAAGACTGGAATTTGGTGAGGCTTTGGAGGAGAATGAGGGTAATTACTTACCTTTGGCCCTTCCCAGGATAGTGCCATATGTTCAACACCTGCAAAATGTTGCCAGCAGTCTGGAGTAGGGAAGTGCAGAGTGGAAGCAGCTCCAGCAGGTGCTGGGATCAGCCCAGAGGAGTCTGTGGGATCTGTTAGTGTCTCTCCCGCTTTGAATTTGCTCCCTGAAGGGTTGGTGACAAAGTGGGGGCACAGCCTGGGCTCTCCCAAAAGAGGAGCAGGAATCTTCTGAAGCACAGGGAATTTTAAGGATTTATGGGGGAGCAGGGGGATGCTTTTCAGGTGGTGGTGGTGTGGAGCAGCTCATCCAGAGCAGACCTGTGACACCGCTGGTGCACCAGCCCTGGGGAATTGCTGGGCTGGCTCCCAAGAAATAGAGGGATAGAGAAGAGAACTGGGATAACCTTTCACTGGGATGTTTTTCCTTTTATCCAGGCTCTAATTTCACAGAAATCCCTTTTGTTTGGCAGGTACGAAGATGAGATCAACAAGCGCACGGCGGCCGAGAATGAGTTTGTGGTGCTCAAGAAGGTGAATATCATTGTGGGTCAGGGAATCCTCACATTAGGTGGGAAGGGACCTTAAATTCCACCCCATTCCCACCCCTGCCATGGGCAGGGACACCTTCCATGGTGTCCCAGGGTGCTCCAAGCCCCGTCCAGCTTTGGACCCTTCCAGGCATGGGGCAGCCAAGGCTCTTCCCTGGGACTGATCATCAGTGTGTGCAGCCCTTCCCCCTGTTTGCCCCTACTCACAGTTTACTCTTTGCCCTACTCACAATTTACTCCAGATCTGATGAAGCTCTGAGGGGCAGAATTCCAGCCAAAGGCAGCTCAGGGGAGGCCTTGAGGTCTCCACACATGCAGGGAAGAGCTGTTGGGTCCCAGGGGTTATTGGAGATGATGCCAGGTCTTCCTTTGGGATCTTTCCTGAGGTCTCCGTGTCCAACCTGACACTGAACTTGCAAACAGGGATCCAAGGATCCCCAGGACTCTCAGGATCTGCGCTCCAGCAGCGTTCAATGCCCTGGGAGATGATCTGTAGGCCCTGGGGTGCCATTGGGACACTTGGAGCTGGTTTGGGGAACTCTCCTTTGGAAGCCACCAGAGGCTGGGTGGGCTCAGACAGCAAAGCTCCACAATCTCATGGGTTATTCCTCATTTTTCCAGGATGTGGATGCTGCCTACATGAACAAAGTGGAGCTGGAGGCCAAGGTTGATGCTCTGACGGATGAGATCAACTTCCTGAGGGCTTTCCATGAGGCGGTGAGGACCCTTCTGCTCCTTCAGAGGGGGAGAGCAGGGAATGCTGGCTGGGAAAATGAACTTGGGGAAAGTGATGGATTCATGGAGTCTTTCCTTCCATAAGCAAAACTATACCTGCAAGTGAAGTGATTCCTCTGAATTCTGTGGATTGTCACACGGATTTCTCCCTGTGTGGGATGTGGGATGGATGGATTGCAGACATAAGGGGACAGACATTGTATTTGGGATGCTGTTTGTATGAAAACAAGGAAAACGAGTGGCTGGGGGAGGTGGTGCTGTGTGACAGGAATGAAGGAAAGCTGCTTGTTCCAGGCTCCTTCCTCCTCCCCACTGTTTGCAAGAGCAGGGATTACCTGAGCTGGACACACATCCTTGAGAGAGGTGCTGGAATTTGACCCCTCCAGGTTCTGCAGCTAGCTGGGTGTTGTCTAAGGAATGGGATAACAGTGGGATAAGCACTTTTGCTGCCAAAGTAAGGATAAACAGCTCCAGCTCTGCTGTTGGTTGTTGCTCTGTGCTTTGCAAAGTTGCTTCCCTCCTAATTAATAATTATTTTGGTGGAATTCTTACCTGCCTCCCTTTCCCTTCTCTCCTTGGATTCTCTCTTTAATTGGCTTCCAAAAGAGGGGCCCTGAAACCTCACTAATCAATCGGCTTGCTTTTCCTGCAGGAGCTGAACGAGCTGCAGGCCCAGATCTCCGACACCTCGGTGGTGCTGTCCATGGACAACAACCGGAACCTGGACCTCAACAGCATCATCGCCGAGGTGAAGGCGCAGTACGAGGAGATCGCCAACCGGAGCCGCGCCGAGGCCGAGTCCTGGTACCAGAGCAAGGTGAGCTCTGGGAGGGGAGAAGCACCCAGGGACGCCTTGGAGCCCCTTCCTGTGCCTAAAGGGGATCCAGGAGAGCTGGAGAGGGCCTGAAGTGTGAGACAAAGGGAATGGCTTCCCTGTGAGGGTGGGGCAGGGATGGATGGGGTATTGGGAAGAAATTCCTCCCTGTGAGGGTGAGGCAGGGATGGATGGGGTATTGGGAAGGAATTCCTCCCTGTGAGGATGGGGCAGGGATGGATGGGATATTGGGAAGAAATTCCTCCCTGTGAGGGTGGGGAGGCTCTGGAATGGATTTCCCAGGGAAGCTGTTGCTGCCCCATCCCTGGAAGTGTCCAAGGCCAGATTGGATGGGGCTTGGAGTACCCTGGGACAGTGGAAGGTGCCCCTGCCCATGGCAGCAGTGACACTGAATGGGCTTTAATGTCCCTTCCAAGCCAAACCATTCCATGATTCCATGATCTCCAGCTCTGTCAGCACCTGTATCCCCTGTGCCATGAGTGGGGGGGCTCTATCCCGCTCATTCCCTGCCATCCTCACCCCATCACTTTGTGTCCCACTGCTCTGTCCCAGTATGAGGCGCTGCAGGTGACAGCCGGGAAACACGGGGATGACCTGAGGAACACCAAGAATGAGATCACGGAGATCAACAGGGCCATCCAGAGGATCCAGGGGGAGATTGAGAATGCCAAGGCCCAGGTGAGGAGCTGCACCTCTCCTGTCTTCTCTGACCTTGGAGCTGGGATCTGGCACTGATCCCTCTGGGGACTGGGAACAGCATCTGAGGGAGGAGCTGGAGCTGTGTCTGGGGAGGGTCAGTTTGGATATTGGCAAAAGCTTCTTCCCCCAGAGGATGTCTGGCACTGAACAGGGGCTCCCCAGGGAATGGTTACAGCCCCAAGGCTGCCAGAGCTCCAGGAACCTTTGGACAGTACTCAAGTGTTGAATTTCAGGGTTAGTGGGATTTTTAGGGTTGTCATGTGGTCCTTGTGGGTCCCTTCCAGCTCTGCACATTCTGTGATGTTAGGGATGTTTCAGGGGTCTGAGTGTCACACAGCCCCTTGAACTTCGTGATTTCAGAGATTTTTTCCAACCTTCACAATTCCATGGTCTGTAAGAACCATTCTGGGGCGGCTGCACTGCTCATCCTGAAGGATTTTAGTTCTGCTGGGGGAGGGGGAGCATTGGGAGCAGGATGATCCTGCCAGGAAGGTGGATTTGGGAGAGGATAAGTGGAAATCACCCCTGGGGCACAGAGGGGCCCCCACACAATGCCCTCCTGTTCCTGGGATCATTGTCCACTCCCTTTCCCAGGAGGGAACACCATGTTTGGGCACACACACAGAGATTTGGGGAGCTCTGTTTGCTTTCACTGGGGTTTTATCGCCTTATCAGGGCCGTGGCTCAGGCCTGGCCTGGAGCTCCCAAAGCTCCAGATAAACCTGGTGATTCATCCCGGATTATTTGGTTTCAGGGCAGGGAGGCTCTGGCACCAGCCAAGAGCTGTCCTGGTGGGGCTCCCTTGGACAATGGATGGGAGCAAAAAGCCTCTTGGGAGCCCCTTGTGCCAAACATGGGGGTCTGGGAGCTGTGGGGGCATAGCTGGGGTTCCCTGGGGCCCCACAGGGCTGGTCTTGGGGTGGGGCTGGGTGTTTGGTAGCTCCAGGTGTGCTCCAGCCCACACCTGCCCACATCTCAGCCAGAGCCTGCCCAGCTCTGAAAAAACAGAGGGAGCAGAGAAAACCTGAACTTTCCTGAACCCCAATGGATCTGTAAGATGTGGGGGAGTGGGAAGCTCAGGATCACCTGAAAAAAGTGTAGTCAGTGGAGAAAAACTTAGTCTTCCTTCTGGGAGACCTTGGAAGGAGATGAATTTCCATCTCCATCCACTGCCCAAGAAACCATCCCCAGGTAGGGATGAAGTCCCAGGGATCCAGTTGAGCTCCAGATCCACGAAGGGGGCCTGGGCAGCAGAGCCAGAGGTTTGGAGCCCAGGATCCTCCCCCAGGGATCAGGAGCCCCCTGATGTGGCCGCTCTGTCCCTGCAGCGAGCGAAGCTGGAGGCGGCCGTGGCCGAGGCCGAGGAGCGTGGGGAGATGGCCCTCAAGGACGCCAGGGCCAAGCTGGAGGAGCTGGAGGCTGCTCTGCAGAAAGCCAAGGCTGACATGGCCCGGCAGCTCCGGGAGTACCAGGAGCTCATGAATGTCAAGCTGGCCCTGGACATCGAGATCGCGACCTACAGGAAGCTGCTGGAGGGCGAGGAGAGCAGGTGAGGACACCTGGGGGGCTTGGTGAGCAAAGATTCCCTGTGCTTCCTCTGGGAAGGATCCAGCCCTTTGCGCCTTTTGCCTGGGGACGCTGTGAGAGCCCAATTCTGATTTCCACAAGGAAATGCAGACAAGGAAACTTCTGAAAAACTGAGTTCTGGTCCTGGAAATGCTTTGGCAGAAGAGCCAAACTGGCAGATTCTGGGGAAAAAAAAAAACTTGGGGAAGATAAGCAAAGAAGGAAAAAATTGGTTTCCATCATGTTTGATGCTGTGGCAGAACATTTCCAAGTGGAAATCTCTGTGGGATTAGGACAGAACCTCTGTGCTCTGTCCTCCCCCCAATGGTAATAACAAAGCTGGGAAAGGCAGGGCTGGAACAAAGCCCTGGAGGGCCCAGGGATCCTCCCTGGATCAGGTGCAGTTGGAGTAGTAACTCCCTGCCTCTGTCCTCCTCCTCGAGCCTCAGGACCAAGGAAAGCTGAGTTTAATCCCTCCCCTTGCCTTTGTCTTTTCAGGTTGGCTGGGGATGGAGTTGGCAACGTCAACATCTGTGAGTGGATTTTGTTGTTTGTCGTGGTTCCACCTCATTCTAAACCCATGGGAAAGGTGGCTCAGAGTGTCCCAGTTCACCCAGTTCAGCCCGTCCTTAGTCGGAGCACCCTGAGGCTGGGGGTGGTGCTGGGGCTCCATCCTGAGCTCAGCTCCAACTCACCCAGATGAAATTGGACTTGGGGCAGCACTGATCTTCCTTTCCTCCCATTTTTGTATGGATAGAAAAGCACTATTGGGAAATGCATTCCCTAGGTTGGAATTAGTGCACAGGTGATGGCAGAGGGTGCTTTTCTAGCTTGAGAAGTGTTGGATCCTCACCTGGCCTGGACCTTGGGCAGGAGCTGCTCTCTCAGGGATGCTCCAAACCAGTGGCTCTGATTTTCAGCCACTTAATTCCTGCTGGGAATTGGGGAACCACCAGGAGATGAGCTGAGTGTGTTTGTGAAATGGGATTCTCCAGGGGTTTTCTAGGGGTTCTCCATGAGGGCTCCAAGCTCAGGGGATCCTGAACCAGGTTGGGTGAGGGAGTGACAAGACAAGAAGGAAGGACTTTAAACTGAAAAGGGGGATGTTTAGATGGAATATTAGGAAGAAATTCTTCCCTGTGAGGGTGGGGAAGCCCTGGAACGGATTTCCAGGAAGATGCCCCTCCCTGGCGGTGCCCAAGGCCAGGTTGGAGGGGGCTTGGAGCAGCCTGGGAGAGTGGGAGGTGTCCCTGCCATGGCAGGGGTGGCACTGGGTGGGCTTTAATGTTCTTCCCACCCAACCCATTCTGTGATCCCATGGGAGCCTTTCCTGAGGGTGCTGGGTGGGGTTCCAGGTGCTCACACTCCCCTTGCTCCTCTCCCACCGCAGCCGTGGTCAGCTCCAGTGGCGGGGGCGGATATTCCAGCTCCAGTGGATTCCTGGGAGCAGGGATCGGAGGAGGCCTCAGCCTGGGATCGGGAATGGGCAGCGGAGCACTCGGGTTCTCCTCTGGAGGCTCCACCAAGTCCTACACCATCACCACCACCTCGTCCAGCCGGAGAAGCGTCAGGAAGTAACTCCAAGAATGGAGCTTGGCATTCCCAGCACCTGAGGGAAACCGTGGAAAGAAAAGTCTTGGAGCCTTTTGCAGGATGAATTGGCTGCAAAACGCCTGCAGTGCTGAGGCCCTGGCCCTGCCCTGCCGGGCTTGATCCTGCACTCTTGGAGTTCAGCCATTCCTCTGGGAGCAGGATCAAGCCTGTGGGGTGAAATTTATCCCGGGATGCAGGTGGGGTATCCCTGCTGTTACCCTTGTGCTTGGTACCCCCTGCTCCGGGCTGGATTTCACCCTTGGAAAGGCAAATCCCACATTTCTGCTGTGCTTCTGCAAAAGACTAGAAGATTCTCTCCCTCTTAACAGGAGTTGGAAGACTCCAATCCCTCAGGCTCCTCAGCCCCTGCCAAGGGCTCACCCTGGGTTGGGTTTTTTAAATATACCAGGAAGAAAACAAGCTTGGGTCTCCCCTTATTTTCTTTGGAAATGGGCCCAGGGTTGGGGTTCAACATTCTCCTGTGACTGAAGCTGTTTCTGACAAAGGCAGCACTGACAGATTGATTTCAGGCTCCTTGTAGCAAAATAACTCCTCAAAAACCTCCTAAACCCTTTCCCTCTCTTTAAATGAAGCCCAGAGCTTGCGGGATCTAAAACTGCTTCAAATTCCATGTGTCCCACTGAATTGGGAGATAAATTCCTTATTTTTGAGTGTCTCTGTTTACCACTCCCTATTTAAGGGTATTTAGTGATATCTGGAGTCTCCTGCAGTGAGGGTTCAGTTGATGCCCCATTCCAAAAACTCCTTGTTCCTGCCAAAATGGGTCTTCAACATACCAGGGAAATTGTTGTTACTGCAGTAGGAAGAGTTTTTAGGGAACTAACTCCAAGGACCTGCTCCCAGTTTTTGTGTTGATGTTCAGCCCTGTCCTGGCATTGGCATTTGGGTTGGATTTTTATGCTTTTTATGTCTTTCATGAGTCGTTTATTAAAGTTTCCCTTTTAGCTGCATGTCCAATCTCAGCCAAGTTCTTTGTGCTGCCCTGGGTGCTCAGGAGCTCTGGAAAATACGCAGGAATCATCTTCCTGCCAGGTCTGGAGCCTGCCCTGGCTCTGTCACCTGAAGCAGGGCTGTGGGCAGGGGCAGGCTTTGGGGTTTGCTGCCGGCACAGCTCATTCCTGGCTGGATTTTGCCTGCCTGGACTCTGGGCAGAGGGATGGGGGGAGTTTGTTCAGAGTCATGGTTTGAGCTCAGGACTGAAATGGAATCTGGTTTTAATGGGAGGGAGGAGCAGGATTTTAGCCCTTCTTCCTTGTGGATTACAAGTTGCTGCAGTATCAGGAAAGGTGGCTGTGGAATTCTCAGGAGTAGCCAATCTGCCCTCCCTGCAGTAATTCCCACACATGGCTGTGCTCACCTGGCCCATTGTGCTCCCAGCTTCTCACTTGGTTCTTCGTTCTCGCAATTTCCCACCTGGCTCTGGTGATCCTGATTTCCTCCCCAGTCTCTGGACCATCTGTGCCAGCTGAGCTGTCCCAGGTTGCTGCCTGCAGTGACTCTCAACCCCTCCAGCTAAAATCACAACCATGGAATGGTTTGGGTTGGAAGCTCATCCCATCCCACCCCTGCCATGGGCAGGGACACCTCCCTCTGTCCCAGGCTGCTCCCAGCCCTGTCCAGCCTGGCCTTGGGCACTGCCAGGGATCCAGGGGCAGCCACAGCTGCTCTGGGAAATCCATTTCAGGGCCTCCCCACCCTCACAGGAAGGAATTTCTTCCCAATATCCCATCTAAATCTTCCCTCCCTCTACTTAAGGCTGCTCCTTGTCCCAAAGACAGCTCAAAAGGTGTCGCGTATTCTCAAACACATCTTGAGTTACTCCAGAGCAGATCAGGGAGTGGGGGGTGTTTCTCTGGGATTGAAGTTGGCCTGAAGAGAGGGGGGCCCCACCCCACCCTTTCCAGGTGCCCTCACTTTGTTTTCCTGCCAGGCCTGGGCTCGTGCCCAGCTCCTGCAGACGCTCCCTGTGCCAGGCCCTGACGCCCTCGATGGTTCCATCCAGGTGTGGATTTCGGCTGCTGCCCCTCACAGAAGTGTCTGGGACCTGGGCCTGCAGCTGGTGGAGCTCCTGGTGGGGACACGGGCTGTTCCTGTTGGGGACATGGCTGTCCCTGGTGGGGACACGGGCTGTCCCTGGTGGGGACATGGGCTGTTCCTGTTGGGGACATGGCTGTCCCTGGTGGGGACACGGGCTGTTCCTGTTGGGGACATGGCTGTCCCTGGTGGGGACACGGGCTGTCCCTGGTGGGGACATGGGCTGTTCCTGTTGGGGACATGGCTGTCCCTGGTGGGGACACGGGCTGTCCCTGGTGGGGACACGGGCTGTTCCTGTTGGGGACATGGCTGTCCCTGGTGGGGACACGGGCTGTCCGTCCCTGGTGGGGACACGGGCTGTCTCTGGTGGGGATGTGGCTGTCCCTGTTGGGGACATGGCTGTCCCTGCTGTGCGCCCAGTCCAGCCCCACACTGGTGCCACCCCCCATGTCCAGCTGGGTCCCCCTTTGCGGTGACCATTTCACAGTGAAACGCCCTGAGCCCGGGGCCGCGCCCTGCTCCCCCAGGATAACCAGCTTCCAAATCCAGCTGGGAAATGGGAATTACTGCTGGAGCACTGGGGAAGCCTCTCACCTCTCTGTAGAACGTTCTCAGGAATTCACCCTCTTCTTTCAGCCTTTCCACCTTGGCTTCCAGCTCAGCTTTGGCCAAGAGAACTGTGTTCTGGCGATGCCTTGGGGATGGAAAGAGGAATTTGAGGAGGGAGAGCAGACTCAGGGCTGCCCTCAGGGTCGGTGCTGTGACCGTGCTCCAGCTCCGGGGATCTGGGGTCGCATTGGAGTTTGAGCAAACCCAGGTTCTGCTTGTACTTGCTTCCTGTGCTGCCTTGGGGAAAGAAGCCACCACAATCACCCAAAATCCCGCACCAGCTGGGGAAAGTTCAGCTGGTGAGTCCCTTGCTCACCTTCCTTAGGACAAGTAGCTCCTCCTGGGCATGTGTCTGCACGCTCTGTTCATCCCTGGACCTGTGTGGGAAAATGGGGGGTTTTGCTGGAGTTCAGCACAATTCCCTCATTCTTTGAGTTCCTTCAGGCTACAAGTGAAACAAATGAAACTCTGATTCTTTTTTCCCTCTCCCCAGAGCACGTTTTGGGATACCTTACTCTTCTTTTGTAGCCTGTGGGAAAAAAATGTGTTTTCAGAGAGGTTTCTGCTGCAGAACTGCTTCTGTGTGACCTCAAATAGCTGCTGAACACTTGGAAATCTGAATTTCTGAGTCAGGAAGGAGGGAAAGCAAATGTAGAAGAGGGATATTCTGCTTGCTCCATGTGTCTGTAAATGTGGATGTCACTTTCTGTACTGAGATCCTGGGAGATCTTTCCATCTTCTTCACCTCCACCATGGGGATCTACTGGAGGTGAATCTATTTAATCTTCACCTACAAGGTCTCTGGGAACCATTTGCTACCCCAAAAAGTCCAGTGTTTCTGCCTGTTCACAAATTTCAAGCAACATTTTGAGCTCTGAAGTTGCATTTCTCTGGTTTTTACTCACATTTTCCTCTTGGTTTCCCAACCCTGCTTTGCTGCTCTCAGGCCTCCCAGGCTCTGTAACTGGGCTCTGCTGCTCCTGAGGGCTCCCAGGTTCTCCCTCAAATTCCAGATAAATGCCCTGAGCACAGCCTTGATGCTGTGCTGTGACTCTGCAGGAAGCTGCACTTGGTCTTCAGCACCTTCTTCTGCTGCTCCAGGATCCAAACCTGAATCCCAGAAAGGAAAATGGGAAATGGGGTGAGGATTGTGACGATGGTGGTGAAGGGTCTGGAGGGCCCCCATGAGGAGCAGCTGAGGTCACTTGGTTTGTCTGATGGGGAGGACAAAACTGAGGTGAGACTCCTCGGGGGCTGCAGCTTCATCCCGAGGGACAGCTCCAATCTCTGCTCTGGGGACCAGGGACAGGACCCAGGGAATGGCTGGAGCTGTGCCGGGGGAGGGTCAAGCTGGATATCAGGAAAAGGCTCTTCCCCAGAGGGTGGTCGGGCTCTGAACAGGCTCCCAAGGGAATGGTCACAACCCCAGGGCTGCCAGAGCTCCAGGAATGTTTGGACAATGCCCTTTGGCACGGGGTGGGATTTTGAGGAGCCTGTGCAGTGCCAGGATGATCCCTGTAGGTCTTTTCCCAGGTAACCCATGGCAAAGTGCTGATGCCCTGGCAGTGGGATGTGTTCCTGCTCTTGGCACACCCAGCAGAGTTTCCCAATCCAACAGCTTTTGTTTGGGGGCACCCGTGTGGAAATGCACAAAAAACCAAAGAGATTCTCAAAACCAGCTCTGCAACAAATTTGGTCTGTGCAGAGAGGCCCGAGAGGGGACTGGAGGGCAGCTGGAACTGGTTTTAGCTTGTTCCCTGCCCCAGTCAGGTCCAGAGGTCAGAGCACCAGTGCCTGGACACTGAGGCCTCGTAAATCCCAAGGTTTTCCCCTGACAGATTGTGCAAATTCCCTTGATGTCTCTAATGAGTTGTCCTGCCAGGATGTCCCTTTCCGTGCCCTTTCTGTGCCCTTTCCATACCCTGTCTGTGCCCTTTCCATGCCCTGTCCATGCCCAAAACCTCCCTTGGTTGACGCTGGGACCTGGAGCTGGGGGAGGTTCTCAGCTCACCTGGTCAGTGAGTGAAGCGAATCCGTTGTTGAGGGTCTTGAGCTGCTCCTTCTCTTGGTACTTCACCATCTGCACATGGGGATGGAGCTCTGGGCAGAGCAGCAGCTCTGGGGTGGGGATGGTTCAGGGTGTGATGGCTCACGGTGTGATGGTTCAGGGTGTGATGGTGGTGGTGGTGGTGATGGGGGTGGTGGTTCAGCATTGTGACAGCTGGTCGGGGGTCAGATTGCTCGACCCAGACACTGCAACCTTCTTCAGCCACCGGTAACCTCAGCAAGGGGCAGGGAGGTCAGCTCTTAGCAGTGATTTCAGCTCTTGGTGACTTCAGTTCTGCCTTGCGAGGTGTCCCCAGGCCAACACAGGGTCAAAGGGACATGAGCACCATGTGGTTATTCCAGAGTTTCTTTATTCCACCACCCTGCAAATGAGGCCAGGGCTGACAGCTCCCTCTTGAACAGGACAGAAGCAGGGGTTTTATGGGGAAAAGTGGGGGAAAAGTGGTATGGGGAAAAGGGGGAAAACCCAATGGGTTACAAAGAATCTACATAGGCTCCAAAGCATGCTGGGAACTCCCCATGACCACCAAGATTTCTCAGTCCAGGAGGGTTGAGATGATCTTGTCACGGCCCATTTAAGAGACATCTCTCCAAAGTAGAGGTCTGGCATGCCCGTCTGTCTCCACAGCTCAGGGGGCGATGGTGATGGGGGTGATGGTGATGGGGGTGCAGAAAGTGATGGTTCAGGGTGTGATGGTGCAGGGTGTGATGGTTCAGGGTGTGATGGTGCAGGGTGTGATGGTTCAGGGTGTGATGGTGCAGGGGGCGATGGTGCAGGGTGTGATGGTGCAGGGGGTGATGGTGCAGGGGCAATGGTGCAGGGAGTGATGGTGCAGGGGGTGATGGTGATGGGGGTGCTGAAAGTGATGGTTCAGGGTGTGGTGGTGCAGGGTGTGATGGTTCAGGGTGTGATGGTGATTGGGGGTGATGGTGATGGGGGTGCTGAAAGTGATGGTTCAGGGTGTGATGGTTCAGGGAGTGATGGTGCAGGGGGTGATGGTGCAGGGCTAGGAGGCTCTGCCCAGCCTGGAACCAAAGTTGGTGCTGCTGTAGCCAAACCCTGCTTTGGCTGCACCAAAACCGTGTCCACGTCTTGCAGGACAACTTCCACCAGCCCTTCTGGGCCCCGGTCATGAACCATCACCGTTTTTGCTGCTGGAGCAACCCAGAACACCCCAGGGACACAGAGCAGTGCTGAAACCACACCAGTTCCTGGGAAGGGCTATGGAGGAAGAGACAAAATTCCCTTCAGCACGGCCGCAGCCGATGCAGTAGGAGCAGCAGGACACGGTAAGTGCTGGGACAGGGGCTGGTGCTGGAAGCAGATTCCTGGGTGCAGTTCCCTCTGCAGAGCTCCTTTTCCTTTTATTTGTGTGGCAAATGGGGTGAGGCTGCACAAAACTTCCACAAAATGTTTGTGATGTGAAGAATGGGGACTAATTAACATTTCCTTGCTTGGCAGCCAGAGCGGCACCTGGTCTGTCCTATTCAGATTTGAGGAATGATTTAAAGTCACAGGGCCATAGTTTGTGTAAGGATAAAAAATGTTAGGGAATTTGGGTCAGGTGAATTATTTTCAGATGAAAATTCCCCTTTTTTACTGATTGAGTAAACTGAAATTGAGACTTCAAAAGTGTAAAATGCTTTTTATCCAAGGAGATCCTAACTTTTTGCTGGTCCCTCTGTTTCAAGATAGAGATTTGAAGGAAAGAGTGACTCAACCTGCTGTTTAATAAAACTCTCATCAATAAGTGGGAATTTACTGGGAATTAATAAAGTCTGGCTGGCAGGTTAAAGGTAAATTACCGTTTTGTTGTTGGTTCTACTAGAAAAAGTTAGAATGCTGCATTTTAATGCCAGGAAACATCTGCAGGGCCAAATCTATTTCTTAAGGTGATTTTCCTGCAGGGTGCTGATCTGGGTGTTTACCAACACATTAATTAATTTGAGGAAATTGCTGATTAGTTTAAACTGAAGCCAATGCCTGGAACGTGGTGGCTTTTTCTAGACACTCATTGGCCAAATCCTTGGAAAAGCAGCATCTCCTCGTCCCTCAGTTGAAGGTTGGTCCCACCTGGTTTGGGGCAGGGCTTTCCCCTCTTACACTGTGCCCTTGTGGTGTTGGGATTGGGCTCTTCTTGCTGCTCCTGCATGTGTTGGATCCCTGGAAGAACCAGATGGTTGGAGCCGTGCCTCTGTGTTTTGTAGGGAAAAGACGGAAGTTTCACATGAACGGTTTGGGTTTGTTCCGTGTGTTTCTTTCCTCTTCCTTGTCCTGTGGTTGGTTGGGATTAGAGCCACAATCCCCAGCTTTGTTGGAGGTATCTGGGACCTCTTGGATGCTCCAGCTCCAGGGCTCTTGGACATTCTGAGGGGATCTGGGTAGGAGAAGAGCCTGAGTTAACCTCATGGTTGTCCTCAATCTTCGTGTTGCCCCAGACTTTGGTTGCGTTTTGGGGCTCTCTGACTGCAGCTCCTTTCTCCGCATTTTCTATGGAAATTGGGAATTCTTCTGCTTTGGATGTGCCAACTGACACAGACAGGCCTGGGAGTGCTGTGGGGCAGGAATCTGAGGGAGGGTTTGTGGGAGGAGGGGTCTGGAGGAGTGTCTTGGTTTACAAGACAGGTGTCTGCTAGGGAAGGCAGAAAAGCCACCCTTGGAATGGAGAATGTGAAGCCCCTCCCTCCAAATTATTGGAATTTTGAAATTAGGGAGCTCTCAGGCAAAGATATGGGAATAGGAATAACAGTTCTTTACTAGGATGTATAACAAGGCAAAAAAAAGCAACAACAACTATGGCATTAACAAGCAGAACCAGGGACCTGGTAACTCCTCTCGACTGCAGGCACTCTCCCCTGTGGTGCAGTTACTGTACGGCCGGCAGGAATGAGCAAAATCCTGGGGTGGTTGGGGAGAGGTATCAGAATTTTCACAGGAGGTGGAACTGTGGGGACGGGCCAGAAAGGCAGCAGGGTTCAGGCTACAGCGTGGAGAAACCCAGAGCGGTACCCAAGAAAATGGCAGGGACAGCACAGCAGCAGCACAGCTCCGAGCAGGGCAGGGAGAGAAGTTCAGGATTCCCGGGGCACATGAAGTTCAGGATTCCCGGGACACATGAAGTTCAGGATTCCTGAGGCACACAAACATATCAATTCCCGGGGTACACGAGGTTCAGGATTCCTGGGACACACAAAGTTCAGGATTCCTGGGGCACATGAAGTTCAGGATTCCTGGGGCACACAAACAGATCAATTCCTGGGGCACACGAGGTTCAGGATTCCTGGGGCACATGAAGTTCAGGGTTCCCAGGACACATGAAGTTCAGGATTCCTGGGGCACACAAGCAGATGGTGATCGGTCCCTCAGGGCTGAGCTCCAGCGGTACCGGTGAATTCTCCTTGCAGTAGGTGACAGCCTGGCTGTCCTCCTCTGATGCCAAAGAGCGAGAGAGCAGCTGCCCCCAGCCCTGTCTCTTTTACCTACTCCCCATTCTCATGGTAGCTCTGTCCCCCTCAGAAAAACTCTCAAAAACCAGAGGAGTTCTCCCTCCCCACCATCTCAAGCACCCAGTCATGGGTGCTTCTTAGCAGCTCAATGGGAAAAAATTCCACAAGTAACAAGGAAAGTAAAGGACGGAGAAGGAAAGAAAAGGAAAGAATAAAACAACCCCCAACAAGGGGTCTGATCCCAGAGGAGGAAGCGGCAGTGAGTGAAGCTGCAGCTTCTCCAGTGCAGCAGGGATATGTGTTGGAAATGTTGTCAAATAGACTCCAGAGAAACCCCATCCAAACCTGAAATGCTTTGACTGAGTTAAGCCAGATAGAATTGTGGAATCATGGAATGGTTTAGGTTAGGAGGGACCTTAAGGCTCATTCTGTTCCACCCCTGCCATGGGTACCTTCCACTGTCCCAGGGTACTCCAAGCCCCATCCAGCCTGGCCTTGGACACTTCCAACGATGGGGAATGTTCCAGTTTATCTTGGCTGGGGTGGCAAAGGTGCCCAATGCAGCAGTGGCTGAGCCTGTAGCTGGATGAGACCTGAGGCTGCACAAAACCTCATCTTCATTCATGGGGGGTCTCCCACTTGGGGAAAACCCTGGGGGTTTAGGATCTTTCAATTGGAGAGGCATTTGGGTCCTCAAATGCCTGGATTAAATGCTGGGAATGCTTTGGTAAATGCTTTGGAAAGTGTCACACTGTGGGAGGTGGAGTCTCAGTGGGATTTGCTGCAGTTCCAGAGGTGATGGTCTCTGCTGTGTCCTCACTGATGTTACAACTGGTGGTAGCTCCTCACTCAGTGCTCAGGTTACTGATGAGCCTGAGAGGTGCAGCTCATCCAAACCCCATCAGAACTGCCTTTATTGTTCCCACGCTCTGTAAGAGGTTTGGAAAACCACAACTTGGGATTACAATGGACATCTCAGTGTCCTGAGTCATCCTTCCCTGGGCTTTGGTGGTTCCATGTTTCACATAGTCTCTGGACCACCTCCACAACTGCAGTCTTTGTGTCCAAGGAGCTGCTGTCATTCCAGTGGTTCCTCTCAGTTCCACACGTTGAGGAGAGCAGGAACATGAGGAATACAGACAGAGTGAGGAGATGAGTCACTGATTAAACCCTTGGTGGGATTTTGGGGCTGCACTCCCAGATCTGGAGCTTTAAGGCCAAACCTTTTTTTCTGGGGACGTGAGGGACTCAGCAACAGCAAGTAGACAGAGGATGTGTCACAGACAGGGAAACCCAGCAGGGGCTGGGAATATCGACCTTTAAAAAGCCTTTTTCTCCTTTTTAATACAAATTTGGAAATCTGAAGAATGAAGCCGTTGGCATCTCTCTTCCCCATCAGGTTGGAACAGATTCCTTGGGATATTGCCCAAATAGTGCAGGAGTAACACCTTTGAAATGCAGGACAATCAACTGACATACTCTTGGAACACCAAAATTCTCTGGGATTTAGTGATGGGTTGTGGGAGCCCAGTTCCACAGGGTCCCTGAAGGGACATGGCAGAGAGGAAGAACAAAGGAAAAGCTGTTACCACTTTACAGAGGCTCTTCAGTGCCCTTGGATGGGCACCTTGGCTTTCAGCTTGGCTTTGCTTACAGAGGCACAATCCATGTGTCCTGGAGCACTTAAAGGGTTTGGGGAATCAAAAAGAAAAGTGTTTAATGACAGCACATAAGGAGGTGACAACGTCCCAGGGCTGCTCTCTTCAAGGACACAATTTTCCCTGTGCTCTTAAAGCTTTTTACTCCCTTATCCTCTCAGGAAGATGACAAATGTCACTGGACACAGAGAGGAGAAGGAAAGTTGGGGCCAGTTGGGGTTTCCAAATATCCTAAATGAACACATCCAGCTAAAGTTGATCTACTTAAGGTGGGATTCTACTCCTTTTAATTAAAATCTCCCCAAAATTTAGCCTTTAGGTTGCTCTAGAGTCTCCAGAGAGGGAGAGGCCTCACCTTCCTACTGACAACATTGGCTGCTGTTCTCCCTAAAAGCCTGGAATAAATGTTATATTTGGTTGAAAGAGCTGTGAGCCCAACAAACTCCTCCTCTGCACAGGTGTGGGGGGGTTTGCTCCTCATACCTGCAAGGGGAGGCAAAAACATCACTTTGCTCCTCATTATTCAGCTTAAACACATGGTGGGATCCTTGGGATTGTTCTGAGCAGGGCCAGGAGTTGGACTTGATGATCCAGCTCAGGATATTCCATGATTAAACAGGAACATTAATCTAATCCTCCTCTTCCACCTCCAAATGCCCAACCCAAGCAGCTGCTGATGGAAGTCACCCATGAGCACCTGGAGCAGATCCTGATCCTTGTGCAGCCTTTGCCATCCCAAAGATCCATGGAGTGACACCTCTCATCACTTGCAGGAGTGTCTTCCATGGGGAATTGCTGCCAGGAAAACCAGACCTGGGTATTTCTTTCTGCTGGAATTGTTGGGCAAATCCCTGGGAGTTTGGACTGTACATGTCTTTATTTTTCAGTGAAAGAGGTGGGTTCAGAGTGACAAAACTGCAGGAAAGGTGGGTGAATCCTTCCTGGAGACATTAAATAGGTGATTTTCAATCCCATCCTTGCTGGAATATCAACAGGGCTCTGTGCCATGGGTGGGAACACTTAATTCCTTTGGCTGCAATGGGATAAGGCTTAGCCCTGGAAATCCCTCTTCCAGAAGTGCTTTTATGTGATTTTCTTGGCATTCCCATGGCCTGGGAACATGTTCTGCTCCATGGAGGAGAAGTTCCTGCACGTAACCCCAAAAGCCACTCAGTGTTTCAGGGTAAAGCTGTGTGGGAGCTCTGGAGTTGAGCACTTTCTTTGGGATCCAGCCTAAAGGAGCTCAGAGAATTCAGCATTTTCTTGTTTGGGCCCTGGGTGAGTTGGCATCTCCTGGGAAGTGGAAGGACTGAAGTTGGCTCGTTGTCTCCAGGTGTTTAATTGCAGAGCTGGGCTGATCCAGCCTGGCTGACCCGGCCCAAACCTTGGCTTGGGAGCATCTCCCTGCCCTGGAATCACATCCTTGGTAACTCCTGGCCTGGTGGCTCTGCCAGCTGCTCCAGACAGGGGATGGAGTTAAAACCTGACTGCTGTCCCTCATCTGGAATGAGCCTTTCCAAAAGCTTAGCTCTGATCCTTGGGATCCATCTTCCTTGGTTGTAAAAACCTCTTGGAGCATTCCTGCTCTTCTGGCATTTCCAGGGACTGCTCAAAGTGCTCTCAGTCCATGGAGCGGGGGGGAGATGCTCCTGGGGAACAACTTTTGACCCCAAATTGTCTTTCTCCTCTTTGGCTGGTTGGGATGGTGGTGTTTATGGCCAGGTGAAACCAGCCCCACCTTCTGGTCTCTGCTGGCTGTTAATCGTGGACACCTCCCAAGGTGCTGCTTTGGGATCTCTCCCAAGGCTCCAGTGTTCCCCCTCTTCTCAGAGCAGAGACAGGGAGGAGTGGGAGATGGGAAGGCTCTGAGCAGCAGCTGGTGCCGAGGCCAAATCTTCTAAAATTACTCTAAAATGACTCTTGCAGGGGGATTTCGTGGTGGCACAGAAACCCTGCACTGCTCATTGTTTGATTGCAGTTTATTGAAGAAATTTCTTAAAATTCATATAAAAAGTTCATCAGGATCAGAAAATGGAAGGAACGAGCTGGTTACATTTTGGCACAGAATCTCCCAATCCTTTTCTTTGCCTCTCTCCCCTCCCCAGGAGAGAAAAAAAAAAAAAAAAAAAAAAAAAAAAAAAAAAAAAAAAAAAAAAAAAAAAAAAAAAAAAAAAAAGAAAAAAAAAAGCTGTACCTAAAGATGTTAAACCAGAGGTGTTTTTCCAAGTTGGGTCAAATTTATGGTTTGTGTTCAACAATTGTTGTTCCTTCTTTTCTTTCCCCCCCTTCTAACTCCCTTTCCCCCCCCCCCCCCCCCCCTGTTTTTAACCTGTCTCCAGCTTCTGAGAAAGGGAGTGATTTTCTGCTGTGACACCTGTGCATTATTTGGGCTTTGGACTTCCCCCCCTTCTTACCCCCCTTCCCCCCCCCCCCCCTGTTTTTAACCTGTCTCCAGCTTCTGAGAAAGGGAGTGATTTTCTGCTGTGACACCTGTGCATTATTTGGGCTTTGGACTTAAAATGATCCCTTCTGGGTGGGTGAGGAATTAATTGGACATTAGAGAGAGCCCTTTCACCTATGGAAAATTAAGGTTGAATTTTGGGATGTAGGTAGAGCAGGAGAGCCCTGGAGTGAGCCAGCAATGCCAGAGGAATTGGGGAATGGAGAAACTGCCTGTGGGAAGATGTTTTGTTTTCAATTTCTTAAGACTTTGGGGAGTGAGAGAGGAGTAGGTGGGAGGGAGCACCACGGGCTCAGCTCTCTTGGATTCCTGGGCAGGT
This sequence comes from Pyrgilauda ruficollis, assembly GCF_017590135.1. Taxonomy (NCBI): domain Eukaryota; kingdom Metazoa; phylum Chordata; class Aves; order Passeriformes; family Passeridae; genus Pyrgilauda; species Pyrgilauda ruficollis. Next base: position 199,986 of record NW_024523800.1, read on the forward strand.
GAAAGAACAGGCTCTGCTTCCAGAGGTAAACACAATTCTTGCTCCTCCTCTGGATTGGCACCGGGGCACTGGGAAGGTGCTCGCTGAGCTCCGACGTTAATGAGACTCGTTAATGAGACAGCTGATTGTTCACTGACAAGCTGCACTGCCAGCTGGGGGAGGGATAGGCAGGAGAATTGTTTGGACGGGGAGAGGGAGCGCTCCCAAGCTGAGAAATAGGGCTGGGAAGATTTTCCCTCCATGGCAAAGCGACAAGCAGGGATTCTGAGATGATTCCAAGGCTTTGTGCTGGCAGGGGAAGGTGCTGCTTGCCTTCCCGTGCTCCAGGTGAGCAGCTCAGCTCCCGTGGCTTTCTTGCGTGGTGCTTTTAGACACAAACCTCACACTGGAGCTGCTTTTTGCTCTGGAGCTGAATCCCCCCATTCCAAGCCTGCTGTTGAAACCCACTCCCAGCCCCAGTATGTTCCCACCTCTGTAGCTGCTCCCAGATAAGACCACGACTGCCATGGGAAAGCAGGGGCACAGGGTTCGTTTGGAAGAGTACAAAGGAATTTCAAGCTTTACTTTCACACATACCAGTTATTTCTTGGACAGTCTATCACTGACTGGATTTCACACATCTTATTTCTTCTGGCCTGAGGCATCTGAGTCTCCCAAGGGACAATCTCAATGTACAAATCCCTTCGAGTTCAAATTTGGTCGAGGAAAATGTGTCTCAGGCTCTTCGGTTTCCCTAGTCCCACCTAAAGGGCTGGAAAAATTATATTAATTTTTGTGCAGATAATTACAAGCTGCATCTTCCTTGTCTTATCCTCAATTCCAGGTACAATCAAGGAATCACTTAATATATTGTATAATGTATATAAATATATATATATTAATATATATAAAATATATTTGTGAGATGGATTACTTACAATATTCACAGCACCAACACCTTCTCCAGACAGCCTGGAAGAAAGAGAGGATGGAGAAATCAGGGTTCCTTATACGGATAATTTCAAGCAATATTTTCACACCAAGGACCTTGGAAAACAGACCCAGTGGGGGCTGGGTGTGATGGGGAGTATCCAAGAGGATTTGGAATGACACCTGTTACTGTGTAGGATGGGAGTGAATTCCCTCTGCAAAACTTTGTGACACTTTCACCTCCTTGCAAGGCAAAGGTGAGAACGTTTCTGGATTTGGACGTGATTTGGTTTGCAGGGGCAGTTCCCAGCAGCTCTCCTCACTCTTCCTGTAAGTCATGATCTCGATGTCCAGGGCCAGCTTGATGTTCATGAGCTCCTGGTATTTCCAGAGCTGCCGGGCCAGGTCAGCCTTGGCTTTCTGCAGGGCTGTCTCAAGTTTTTCCAGCCTGGCCCTGGTGTCCTTGAGGGCGATGTCCCCATGCTGCTCCATGTCAGCGATGGCCATCTGCAGCTTGGCCACCTGCAGGAACAATTCCAGTGGCCATGTGATGGGTCTGGATCCCACTTTCCAGGCCCCTTCCAGCCAGGAGTGGAGATGGGAGTGCCGCATGTTTGGGGAGGTCCTGTGCCTGCACCTTCACACTGCCCATGTCTGAGTGGAGCTGCTGGACCAAGTGGTTCATCTCTGAGATCCCCACCCTGGTGTTCTGGAGGTCATCCCTGTGCCAGCCAGCTGAGACCTGCAGCTCCTCCTCCTCCTGTGCTGGGTGGGCTGGGAGGTGATATGGGGGACAGGCAGAGACTCACCCTGCTCTGATCCTCTTTTCACCAGGACTTCCCACACTCATCCCCTTGAGCTTCCTCCTTCTGTCTCCTTCTGCTCCTCCATCTCTCATTATCAAAGCAGCATTTTCCCATAGAGTTGTGAAGAATCATGGAAAGGGAAAAGACCTTTAAGACCAAGTCCAACTGCCAAACATCTCCAAGGAACTATTTGAACTCCTCTCCAAATCCACTTCATTTTCCACCTGTCCTCACTGCTTGTTCTCTCCAGTATAAATTAGCCTTTGGGAAATGCTAAACAAAAATCTCCCTGTTTGTTTTCACCTCCTCACCTTGCTCTGGTACCAGGACTTGGCCTCAGCGCGGCTCTGGTTGGCAGTGTCCTCACAGTGTTCCTTGACTTTGGTGATGATGCTCTCCAGGTCCAGGCTCTGGCTGTTGTCCATGGACAGCACCACTGAGGTGTCAGAGATGTGGGTCTGCATCCAGCACAGCTGCTGTAAGTCAAACAAACTCATTTTCTGTGCCAAATGTTTCGCTGTTTGTTTGTCCTGAGCTGAGGTGTAGAAGAGAGTTGAGGAGGAGCTGCAGCACTGATGCGAGAGATGACTCACTTCCAAAAATTTAGAAAGGTTTATTAAACTTTATCAAAAATACAACAGAAGACTGAATAGAGAAAATATTATGGCGCCAGGAGCAGCAGAGGATTTTTCCCACCATGTGCTTATCCACACAATATAGGTTTCATCTTTTAACCCTTTAGCCCCACCCAAAGTTCTGTCTATCGACTCCTTTGCTGTCCAGTGGTGGAGTTAATTTCCTTACAACTTGATTGGAGATCAGCTGTTGCCATAGTAACGAGCTTACCATCCCAAATGTCCCAAACCCGGGCTGTCCCCTGATAACAGTGCAAGGGGGGTAAAACATTACTATAAATCCATAAAACTTCTCTTAACATATATACATGATTTTAATTGTGAGAGTCAACCATCGCATTACTCATCTATCACACTGACCAGCTCTTGGGCTCCTTGAGCCTCTGGAGACTGGGAAGATGGGGGAACAGCAGACTGAGAAATTTGGGATATTCTTACTGCTTCGTAGAGGGCTCACAGGAAGTTTATCTCATCTGCCAGGGAATCCACCTTGGTCCCCTGATCCACCTTGTTCACACAGGCAGCATCCACATCCTGGAATGGTGACAACGGAGCTTGGACCAGACCTTCTGTGGGTCATTGGGTGAAGTCTTTGTATCTAACACAAACCTTTGGAGTTTCAGATTAAATTAAGAACTGAAATTTCTTATTAAACCAGAAATGGAGGATTACTTAATGGAGAATTTCTCTGCACCGTTAAACAGAGCCAACAGTAAAGTAATTTCTCACTTCCACCTTTTTTTTGGGAGGGGAGGAGGGAGGATGTCCATGAATCCAAACAATGTCACACCACTGAATTTCCCTTTTCCTGCCAGACAGATATTTTGTACAATACTTGAAGCAGCAGAAGCTTCTTATTGTGTCTCCTGCAGGGGAGACCAGGGGGCTGTGGATGCTGGGACTGGACACAGAAAGGCTGAGGACTGGCAGAGCATCTGGTGAAGGCACAACATCCGGATGACCCAGAGCTGATCTGGGGGACCAGATCAGTGGGATCTGTAGGACACTCCTGAGTTTGGGATGAGGGACCTGAAACAAGGAGGAATTACAGCCCAGCACTGCCCCACTGGCACAACCAGGTGTTTCTGCTTCCTGGGATGACTCCACCTGTGCCCCATGCTCTGGGCCTGGCATTGCTGGATACAAAGGGTGATTTGAATGTGGTTTTTCCAAAGCTGTACCTGCTTTGGTGGTGGTGCCTCCTCATATTGAACATGACAAAGTTGTTCTCTGCGGTCGTGCATTTGTTGATCTCCTGCTGGTACCTCTGGGGAGGGAGAGCTCAGAATCCCTTCAGAGCCTCCACCCTGTGCAAGCCCGCTCTCCACACCAGGAGAGACCAAAGGGTCTCTTCCTGCAGGCGTTTACCAACAATCCACAGATTTTTGGAGGGAGCAGCGCTGGAACAGAGTCCTTGATGAAGCTTTACTGTTTTTACTTCTATGTCACTGATTGTGATGGAAAAGGCAGCACCCCTGGGCTGGAGGGTGGGAGGGGCCGTCTAGAAAAGCTGAAGGCCTCATCAAAGGCACCTTTTATCCCGTGAATGGAAGCCTTGTGCTCCCGAAATGTTCTGGGTGGAGCCGGGGGTGAGCTCATCGCCACACCTGGTTAGTCAGGAGAGCCAGGATCTGCGGGATGGCCGGGGAGGAGGGCGGGGGGGGGCCGGGGCAGGGAGAGTTGAGGCCACGCTCTTGGGAAAGGTCAAAACCCAGCTGGAGCCTGGCCCCTTGCCCAGCTCCCATGGAATGCTTAAATGGGGGAGATGAAAGAGAGAAAGAGAGGAGTTCAAAGGAAGGAGTCCGTGCAGGTAATAAACCACTGGCCTCTCCTGGCCCTTTCATGGGGGAAGATTTATTCCCATCAGGAATATCCATCCCTGAAAATAATTTCCATTAAGCAGAGGCCCAGCTTTGCGTCCATTTGTGGGTCTCGAAGCTCTTGGCCACATAGAAGAGAAAATTTAATGTCTGTTTTCCAGTTGCTGGATTAATGTTTGGCCCAGAGGAATCAGAGGTTTGGGTTGGAAGGGACATTAAAGATAATGTAATTCCAATTCCCATATGAGGAAGAAAATTTGGGATTCAAAAGTTTAAAATAGTTAAAGGTGGGAAGAACAAATTCCTAGGAAGCGGGGCAGGAGCCTGATGTTGTTTTGTAGGTGTAGATGCATGAGGATGGTCCCTGCCTAGCAACATATGTGATGTCATTGAGCTTCACCCCAGAATCCACTGATCCCAAAGGAATATTTGCCACTTTGTCAGACACAAGCAGAGCTCTAAAGTCTAAAGTGCTTCTCTGATGTGACCATTGACTGTCCAAGGATTTCATGTGCGTGCTGATTTCCTTCCCCAGGGCAGTCAAGGATGTTTCAATGCTGGAAGGAACTTTTCCTGTTGGGAAAAGTGGCACAGAGTGGCAGGCACATCATCTCCTGGGAAAGGAGAGCAGAGGGTTCAGGCAGTTCACCTCACTCCCACATCTCATTTTTCTGGTTCCACATTGACAATTTAAGCTCCTCATTTATTCACATCCATTCCCAGGAGATCCCTCATGGCCATGGGAGCAGGCACAAATACTGGATGGATGTTTTCCTGAAGTGCAGAGTGGAGGAGAGAGGGAACTCCTGCTCCCAAGAGCCCAGAGATGCTGAGCTGAAACTCGGGCCCAGGATCCTGGTGACTTTCCATGGGGTGGGAGGTAACTCCTCACTTTCCAAAGTGCTCAAACTATCCAATACATTGAACTAATTCTGATTTAGTTTTAAACTAAAAGAAGAGAGATTTACATGGGATATTGGGAAGAAATGCCTCCCTTTGAGGGTGGGGAGGCCCTGGAATGGAATTTCTGGAGCAGCCATGACTGCCCCTGGATCCCTGGAAGTGTCCAAGGCCAGGTTGAACAGGGCTTGGAGCAGCCTGGAACAGTGGAAAGTGTCCGTGCCCATGGCAGGGGTGGGATGGGATGAGCTTTGAGGTCCCTTCAACCCGAACCATTCTGGGATCTTGTGATCCCATGGATACTGATGGCTGGGATGGCTCCACACTGGGCTTCTCAGCTGACAAACACTGAGATGCAGCTCCAAGCAATTCAAGCAAAACACAGAGCTCCAGGGAGAACTTGGAGCCCCTTCCAGTGCCCAAAGGGGCTCCAGGAGAGCTGGAGGGGGACTTGGGACAAGGGACAGGGGGACAGGACACAGGGAATGGCTTCCCATAGCCAGAGGGAGGATAGATGGGATACTGGGAAGAAATTCCTCCCTGTGAGGGTGGGGAGGCCCTGGAATGGATTTTCCTGGAAGCTGTTGCTGCCCCATCACTGGAAGTGTCCAAGGCCAGGTTGGATGCAGCCTGGGGTAGTGGGAGGTGTCCCTGCCTGTGGCAGGTGGTGGGATGGGTTGATCTTTAATGTCCCTTCCCATCCAAACCTTTCCATGATTCTGAGGTCACATTTTTTGGGCTATCTTGGGCCTTTTCACTGACTCAGGAAGAACGGAGTGAAGTAAAACTGGACAGGTCTTTCTGTGGGTGTTGCCTACCTGACCTTGAAGTCCTCCACCACATCCTGCATGGCCTTGAGCTCAGAGCTGAGCTGCAGCCTCTCCTGTCCTAGAGCCTCCAGTTGCCACCTCGTGTTGCTGATGTACAACTCAAACATGGGCTCCAGGTTATTCTGCACAATTTTCTGGCCTTTCAAGAGGCTCCATTTGGTCTCCAGAACTTTTTTTTTGTTTCTTCAGGAACTGCACCTGAAAGCCATCAGAACAATATAAATAATTCAGGATCCTCAACTCAAAACTTCCTTGCTTTTCATGAAATGGAAGTTTAATATGGCAGGGGTTGTAAATGTTTTCTGTAATTTAAAGCATGATTTGATGGGCATGTCACCAAAAGATTATTGGTGGGAAGTTCTGGGAGCCAGGAGAAATATTCAGCTGCAAGGAAACCTGGAGAAATCATTTGCTCCGCATCTGGGTTGTCAAAAAGATCTATATGGACAGAGTGGATACGGAACAAAGTCCTGCACAAAATCCTGAACTCTGCTTTAATGATTTAGAATTAAATGTCTAACATTGAGAACTTCCTGACTCCATCTCCAGGTAATGCCAGAGCTGGAGGAGCAGAATGTGCCTCACCTTGTTGATGAAGGAGGCAAATTAGTTGTTGAAGGATTTAATTTGGTCCTTGTCCTCCTGCTGCACCTGCTGCACATTGGGGTCAATCTCCAGGTTCAGGGGCACCAAGAGGCACTGGTTGACCATGACCTTTTGGATCCCTCCAGGGCCACATCCAAGCTCTGCTTCTCCAGCTCTGCCTCCTGCCCTGGGCTGTCTCCTGTTCTGGCAGCCCCGGGCCCTCCACTCATGGCCATCCTCGTGCTCGCCCCAAGGCTGTGAGGGCTCCTCCTGCTGAAGGCTCCTCTGGCCCTTCCCGTGCCTCCAGCAGGGCCATGGGACATGGACTCGGAGCTGCGGCTGCTGTGCAGGATGGGCATCATGGAGGAGCAGCACCAACTCCGAGAGACCCAACACTGAAAGAGGACAATGAGGTGAGGTGGCAGAGGAGCAGGAATCTTTGTGAGAGAGGATCAGGAGTCTTCTCAGCCTTTTATGCTTTTGGAGAGCTGGGCTTGACCATAGCTTAAAGGAGTGAGCTCATGGGTTTGGTATCTAGCACTCAGTCACCCCCACCCGTTCTAATGCCACAGGATGGCAGAGACAGCTCACAAAACTTTCCAACCCATATTTTCTAAGGTGTTTTTCAAAGAGGAGATTACTGGTGGGGCAAAAAAAATCCATTTCCATCCACAAGTTGCCTTTGGGCTTGGTTTTAGCTTGGTTAAAGTAGTTCCTGTTTAGTTTAAAGCTGATGAGACTGAAGTTGCCGCAAGAGGGAATCCAGAGATTGGGAAAATGCCAGTTTGATGTGCTTTGCTAAAGAAAAATCCTGACTCTGCCCCCAGATTTCCAGACATTGTGGGGTATTACAACCTGTGCTGATCCAGGCAAGAAGTTCCTGTCTTGGTCTGCACTCCTGAGCTTTCCAGGCAGAACTTCATCTGCACTGAGGTGCTTCTGGTAAAGGTAGGGATTTGGGAGACAGCAGTGCCCTTGTGGGAGCCCAGAATTCTGAAATGAGAATTCTGAAAGTCCAGGGTCCCTGAGAGAAAACAAACTAAGGTGTGAAAGTCCTGCTTATAAGATGAGTCACAGAATGTCCTGGGCTGGAAGGCACCCACAGGGACCATCGAATCCAATCCCGGTCCTGCACAGACACCCCAAAATCCCACCCTATCCTGAAGGCCATTGTGTAAATGCTTCTGGAGCTCTGGCAGCCTTGGGGCGTTGACCATTTCCAGTGGTTTTGCTTCACCAATTTGAGATATCCTGGCCAATGGACCAATTAATGTGGTGGGTCTAGTGCTGGCCACACTCCAGTGCACCCACTAGAATATCCTCACTCATTTCCTGCTGCGAGATAGGGGGAAGGCAAAGCAGGCTCAAAACTTTAAAAGGGTATAAAGAAAGCTTTATTAACAGTAACTAAAAGAAAGAATAATAAGAATCAGAATAAAATCTTTAGAACACTTCTCCCGCCTAGAACTTTTTCTGTCTTATTACCAATTCAGTCAGTTTATCACTTCTAGAACAGTCTTTCTTCAATTCACTTAGGGAGAGAAGTTCCTCTTGTTAAAGTTGTGGAGACTTCTCCACAAGGAAACAGTTCTCTCATGGCTTTTAATTTCCATGAATAGCAGCCCTCCGGGAATCTGCAATCATGAAGTCCCTCCCATCTTTCACAGCCTTCCCACAGCTGTGTTTATGGGTCATGTCAACTTATGGAATGCTATTTTAAGGATGAGTTGTTCAAGAGCAAAGATTTTCTTTATCTATCTCTGAGATCATCTTCATCACTGAGAACAGAGGTCTTCTTCTTCTTTCCATGGGGCAGAGGGTCTTCATCACTCTTCCCTCTCTCTCTGTTCAAATTTCTCATGGAATCACAGCTACTTTAACATGTGCTTACTTAACATGGAGGCCTTTGTTCATATCTACAATTTGAACACTTAATCTCCTCATACTTTTTCAATGAGTTACAGGGAAAAAGAGTCTGATGTATCAATTACATCTTTCTCCATAGCTTTACAAAAGTATTTCAGCCCCAAAATCAAGGCATCTCCTCATCCATCCCATCTGGGACTTGACTCTTTCTTCACTGATCTTGGTGTCTTCATGTTGTTCCTCTGTGTGTTCTCACTCTGTTCTTTTCTCTCACCCGAGGGAGGATTGATGTCTGTAGGTCTCATCTGTGTACTGAAAGAGTCAATATCTCACCCAGGCCTGCAGATGGCTGTGATTTCTGCTGGGCAGTGGTGGAGCTGTTTACAATAGAGGATTTCTTCAGCAGCCATGCTGGGGGAGGGCCAGCATCTCAGCAGCCAGGCCAGAAACAGCCGCAACATGGCTGCGTGCCGATGGCTTTTCCTCCCCCTGCCCGGTGGTTGCGGATGAACCCCAACAGTGGCAGAATCTTGGCCGAGCCGGCCTGGCCCAGGGCTGCTCCTGGGGCCCAGCAGACCAAGCTCAGCCTGGGCTGGTGGCAGGGCAGAGCTTAGTAGCACCCAGGTGTTGGCAACCGCAGCCATGGCCTGGCCTTGGCCCTGCGGCCTCCCCTCCCCTGCCCGGTGGTTGCAGGTGAACCTCAATGGCAGCAGAATCGTGGCCGAGCTGGCCTGACCCAGGGCTGCTCCTGGGGCCCAGCAAACCCGACTTGGCCTGGGCTGGTGGCGGGGCTGGGCTTAGTAGCAGCCAGGTGTTGGCAACCGCAGCCACGGCCCAGCCTTGGGCCCACGGCCTCCCCTGCCCTGCCCAGCAGCCGATGGGGCACGGTGGGCTCCGCGGGAAGGGCCTCAGCCCCATGGCAGAGCCTGCCCAGCCCAGGCCGAGATGGGGCTGGGCTGGACTTGTTGATCTGATTTCAGGCCTGAAAAGAGAATTTCCAGGATTTTTAGTTTTCAACATGTGTGTTTACAGAGCTGTGTTCATCTTTCTAGTGGTTTAACAAAGTGTCAATATTTAGAATGACTCACCAATTCATTTTATCGGGAACAGAGGAAGCTCTCCGCAGCTCCTCTCAAAAAAACTCACTTCCGTGGTGGCTCCAATGATAAAACCAGCACACCATTCCTTGGGGAGTCTGTTCAGTGTCCTGACACCCTCTGGGGAAGAACCTTTCCTGATATCCAACCTCAGCTTCCCCGGCACAGCTCCAGCCATTCCCTGGGTCCTGTCCCTGGTCCCCAGAGCAGAGATCGGAGCTGTGCCTCAGGACAAAGCTGCAGCCCCCAAGGAGTCTCACCTCAGTCTCCTCTTTTCCAAGGTGGACAAACCAACCCTCAGCTGCTCCTTGTGTGATCCCTGCAGACCCTTACCCATCCATGTAGCTCTGGATGGAGCTTTGATGCTGGACAGTGCTTAAATAACAAACCAAACTCCAGCTCTGCTGCTGCAGTGGGATGTGGACTTGAGAGGCTGGAGAAAGATGGGCAGGTGCTGAAGAGGACAAGCCACTTCCTTTCCAGTGCCCCGAGGGTCTTTCACTGTCTCACAACCTCCTCTGGGGACATTATTTCTCCCAAAGAGGGTTACTTTGGGGGTTTAATGGATGTTTTCCATTTCATGGTAATGACAGTGGAGGTGTTTTACCAGTCCCTGCAGATGTGTATGCAGATCAGATGAGCTGCAGCACCCATTTTCCTGGGAAAACCAAATTTATATCCCTCCATGACTCATCCCATTCAATTACAAAGGTTTGGGTACAACTACTGTGGCATAGAAGGCTGAGATGTCATAATGTAGGAATTAAGAGAGAAGAACTTTCTCTTGTGCCAAGTAGGAAGGGTACATATCTTCCCATCCTCATGGAAATAGAACATCCAAATGCTTTATTCCTGTTGGATATGAGGTCCATGAAGCTGGAGAGGAAGGAGATGTCTCAACTTGTGTGTGACTTTTTTTACCTCTAAAGCAGCAAATTTACTGTGCTGCACCAACCACCCTTTGCCACAAGGTAAGATAAAAGAATTGTAATTAAAAAGAGGATGTGACATAATTAATTCCACATGCCTTTTATTAGACAAACACCGGGGAATGAGGGATGTTGAGGGTCAAAGGAGAAACAGGAGCACACCATCTTTTAAATACATAATGACACATGGGTTTGATTTCCGAATCTTTTGAAGGAGCTGGATGAGGACTGGACCCAAGAGAAGCCTCAGTGCTGGTGGCACTGGGGCCTGGGAGTCAGTTCCTCAATAACATCTCCTGGTGGAGATGGAGTTGAAGCTGGAGCTGCTGCCTCCGACCATGCATGAGCCACCTGTGCCATATCCACTTCCGGAGACGGAGCCTATTCCCATTCCAGCGCAGACCCCACCTACAGCCCCACCACTGGAGCTCAGGCAGTTGCTGCTTCCATATCCCATTCCTGAAGTGGTCACAGCTGCCAGAGGAAAACACCCTCATGAGAGGAATCCACAGGCAGTGGATGAGTGGGAGAGGCTCTGAGCAGGGGTGGGAGGTAGATCTAGAAAGTGCCAAAAGTCTCTAAAAGTTACTTACAGACGTTCACTGAGCCAGCACCTTCTCCAGAGAGCCTGTCAGGGAGACAAAGAGAGCCAGTGAGACTTCAAAGGGAACCCATGAGCAGGACCTGCTCACAAAGGCAGGAAAATTTCCTTTGAATATTTTTGAAAGGTGGGAAGTTTGTATGAAAGGCTGCTGTTCCCAAGCAGCTCCCCTTCACAGGCACTCACTGGTCTTTAAACAGCTTTCATATCTGAATGTGGGCCTGACCAGGGTCTGCAACTCCACTGCACCTCTGAAAACTGGCATATAAAATCTCACCCACCTGCACTCCTCGCCCTCCAGAAGCTTCCTGTAAGTCACGATCTCAATGTCCAGGGCCAGCTTGACATTCATGAGCTCCTGGTATTCCCGGAGCTGCCGGGCCAGGTCAGCCTTGGCTTTCTGCAAGGCTGTCTCCAGTCCCTCCAGTTTGGCTCTAGCGTCCTTGAGGGCTGACTCCCCACGCTGTTCTGCGTCAGCAATGGATGTCTGCAACCCAGTTACCTGCAAGGGAAAATCCAGATTTTCTTTCTTTATTGAGAGCATAATCCAGCTCTTTGTATCTTGAGGTCCTGATCCCAGATCTGATGTTGGGTTAACATCAATAGGTATGATCTTAATCATCACTGATCCATGAATTGAATTCAATTCATTGAACTGATCCATGTTCTGAGCCAGGTCACGATCTGGATTTACCTCCACAACTCTCAGAATCTCCTTGCCGTCATTGATAATACACTAACTCTTGGTGATGTCACTGCTCTGATACAAATCCAGTCATGTTCATTCCTGATCCAGCAGAACTCCCTTGGTTGAATTTACTTTTATTCCCTGGGTAACTCAGAGATCGGGTCACAGGAAGGGTTACATTTGATGCACTGGCGATGCCCTTTACCTGTTTTTTCACGCTGTCAATCTCGGATCGCAGCCGCTGGATGTGGCGGTTGAGCTCCGAGATCTCCTGCTTGGTGTTCCGGAGGTCGTCCCCATGCCTGCCAGCCGTGGCCTGCATCTCCTCGAACTGTCACAGAGAGGAACAACCAGTCAAAGGAAAACGAGCTGGATTTAGAGCCCAACAGAATGTAAGTTTGGGCATGTTTGCGTGTTCAAAAATGTGTGTGTGTGTTCCCAATCCCAAATTAACACTTCCGAATTTCATAGGGTTAATAAATCTGAAGACATTCTGTGTTTCAAAATCACAGTGGGACCCACCTCCCCAGGGGAATTTGGGTATGGGAAGATGGTTTTCCCCTTGCAGAAGCCTCCTCAGGTGCTTACCCTGGACTGGTACCAGGACTCTGCCTCGGCGCGGCTCCGGTTGGCGATGTCCTCGTACTGCGCCTTCACCTCGGCAATGATGCCCTCCATGTCAAGGCTACGGTTGTTGTCCATGGTCAGGATAACAGAGGTGTCAGAGATCTTGCTCTGCACCTGGGACAGCTCCTGCAAAAGCAGCAAATATTCCTGAGTCACAACACAAACTTTGTTTGGAGGATGGAAAGCCCCAGGGTTAGCAGGGATAGCTGGGTGAACAAAAGGATTTTTCCAAGACTGCTTCAAGCAGAAATGTGAAATGGAAAAACCATTGAATTATTTAGTGCAACACAGGGGAAAATAATCAGCCCTGAGGCTCTGAAATGGGAAAGGAAGGCAAGGACTGGGAGAAGGATATAAGCTCTGGTGCTCACAGCTTCGTAGAGGGCTCTGAGGAAGTCAATCTCCTCTGTGAGAGAATCCAGCCTGGCCTGCAGATCGGTCTTCTCCAGGTAGGCAGTGTCTGCCTCCTAGGAGAGGAAACACATTACCAGAATGAGGTGAGTTTAAAAGAAGCAGAGGAAAAGCTGGAGAAGGGGTTTCTTGCAGGGCTGGGAGGCCACATGGGCGTGCACCCACCTTCTTCAGGGTCACAAACTCATTCTCGATGTCCGTGTGCTTGTTGAGCTCCTCTTCATATCTGTGGAATGGACGTGGAGGGGTGGTCTAGGCTCGTTTTAAAATTATTTCATGTTTTCAGGACCAGCCTCTAATTTTTTTTGTATGTATAGTTCTGCACCTTGGTGTTTTTGCCCTGTAATTTTCTCCCTGTTACTTTTCAGCCATATCTTGTATTAAACCCTTTTAATACAGAGGAGGCTTTTCTCAGAGGAGTAAGTCAGCAAAAAGGCTTTTCCCCCCTCATTTTCTGCATCTGTTGCAGCCCACCCAGGCCCAGGGAGACCATGAACAGACTCACTTGTTCTTGAAGTCCTCAGCAATGCTCTTCATCTTGCTCAGCTCCCCTCCCAGGTTCTCCTTCTCTGTCATTAGGCTGCTCAGGTGCCTCCTGAGGTTGTTCAGGTAGGTCTCAAAGAGGGGCTCAATGTTCATTCTCACTGTTTTGTTCCCCTGTTCTTGCAGAAGGGCCCACTTTGTCTCCAGGACCTTGTTTTGTTGTTCAAGGAATCGGACCTGGAAAGAGAAGGGTATTTTAGCATGGTTTTCCTGTGAGGCACATCCTGCAAGGATTCACTTGCTGGAAGGTGGAAGGTCTCAGCCCTTCAGGAACAGCTGACAATTTAAACACTCCTGCTCTCTTTCCCAACTCTGCTTCCTTACATCCAGTACCACCACTTTGTCCCTGTTTTCTGGTCTCACTACAGCATTCCTGAAACATGTAAATGGTCTCAAAGCTGGAAACCCTCAGGATTTGTTCCCAGGCTGCTGGGATTTTAGAACTGACAGTACAGAAGCAGCAAAATTGTGGCTAAAGATATAATTCACCCTTGTTTGTGCTTCTCCAGCAAAGAATCACCACAGCACAACCAGGAATCTCAGGTCTCACCTTGTCGATGAAGGAGGCAAATTTATTGTTGAGGGTTTGAATCTGATTCTTCTCATCCTTACGGATTCTCTGAATATTGGGGTCAACCTTCAGGTTGAGTGGCTTCAGAAGGCTCTGGTTAACTGTCACTTCATGGATGCCCCCAACTGGGACAGCAGGGAATCCAGGGCCACCGCCAATCCCAAACGGACCAGCAACTGCCCCACCAAACCCATAGGAGATCCCAGTGCCAGCACCAAAACCTGCAGGTCCGTAGGAGACACCACCTCTTCCAGCTACGGAGATCCTCTGGCATTCGCCAAGGTTGTGGAGGCTCCTGCTTCCAAACCCTCCAGTGAACCTTCCATAGCCAGTGGTGGCCCTGCAGCTTCCAGCTTGGGGTGCAGGGCGCAGGCAGAGGCTGGAGCTGCTGGCATTTGGGAAGAAGGCAGAAGAAGCGCTGAAGTTCCTTCTGGCCTGGCTCCTCACGGTGCACTGGCGGGACATGGCAGCTGCTAGGAGTGATCCAAGGAATAAAGGAATGAGAGGAAGTGGCTGGAAGTGAAGTTGTGCTCCCCCAGCCTGGGACTGGCCCTTTATACCCTCCTGAGGTGGGGATGGCTCTGGTGTGGGGTTTATCCTGCTGATTAACTGGGCTTGGCACACCCACAGTGAGTTCACCATGAGCACCATGGGGCTTTCAAAAAAGGGCAGAGGTTGCATTTTTTTTGTGTTGAAATATCTGAGAAAACCTCGATAGTGGCTTCTCAGCTCCTTTTTGCAGCCACCCCTTTCCCACTCCCTCCTTCCACTGCTGCAGGAGATGGTTCTTTGTTGGGTAAGTGCTTGCTCATCCCCAGTCCATGGATGAATCAACGCAGGTTGTGTAAGGTTAATATGGTTGATTTTGGAACATTGGTTCCTGGTGCAGTGTCTGAGCTCTGAGGAGTCTCTGGTCATGGGTTGTGGTTCTCAGCAAACTCCAACAACTGAGGAGTGTGTCCGGAGATGGGAATGGAACTGAGGGGCAACAGCACCTCAGGTCTCAACCTGATGGGAACTGTTCTCTTCTTCTTGTGTTTAAACGAGAATTCCTTAAAGTACAACTGGTACAGGAGAGGGAAAGAGGTGATGGAGGGAGGGCCAGGGTGGTAATGGGCAAGTCTTGGAGCACCCGCCACCAAAAACAGCTGGGGAGTGGGAAGGATGTGGAGGGAATTTTATGAACGGCATTCTCAGACCTTTTCTTTCTGTGAAAACTGCCCATGTTCCACAGAACCATCAGGGTTGGAAGAGACCTTCAGGATGACCAGTCCAGCTGCCAGCTCAGCACTACCATGAGCACCCTAAACCATGTCCCCAAATGTGCCAAGTCACCCTGATTTGGACTTACAACAGATGGTGACATATCAGAACCTGCTCCAGAAGGGAGTTTCTGTCATCTGTGATGCCACAAACCGTGACTTGGCAATTTCTCAGGGCTTCACCTGTGCAGATTTTTGATCTATTTCCTGACTCATGGGATGGCTTTGTCTCTACATGGAGCTACCAGGCTGCCCTCCCCACACCTGTTGTTTTTGCCCTCTTACTCACCAGCAAATTCAGTGCTAACAACATTGCTCACAGACACCTCTTTTCACTCCTACCCCCTGCGGCTTCCAGGAAAAGCCAAACAGGACATTTCCCTGGTGAAGGACATGGTGTCTTGGCTCCGGCACAGAGGGGATTGTCCTAGAGCAGGTGAGGTGCTCCCAAGAATCTCCTGGTGCCTTATCTGGGTGCCCAGGGGTGGGCATGCTTCTCCCAGCCCCTGCAGCCCCTGGGGTTTGTCAGCCCAAGCTGAGCACCTGCTCCTTGGAGATGGCAGCCCTCCCACAGAGCATCCATTGTGGATGTGACAGCCTGGTCAGGGAGTGAGAAAACTAAATCAGTTTTCCCAGAATCAGCCTGAAAGACTTCAGAAAGTTGAAGATAAACAATGATAACTTATTATTATAAATAACCTGCAAGTGTTGTTTTCCTACTCTCTGTTTTCTTGTTTTTCTCAAAGATTATTTATAAGAAGGGCATCTTGTTAATTAACCAACCAAGTGAAATATATTAATTAAATAACCAATCAAGTCCACCTAAATCAAAACAACTTATATAAAAAAGCAGTCCAAAATAAACAACACGTTATACCAATCAGCTTTCTGGTGAGCCTGTGTCATTTCTCACTCAACAGCAATAATCCATAGCTTTCTCCAGCCATGTGCAGGCACTGCGACATGCCACAGGTCTTTGCAGGTGCATCTTTCAGGAGCTTGTCCTGGCACACGTGGCAGCTGAACAAAAAAGTTAGTGGGACCAGAAGGTCTCAGGAGGGAAATGGGCAGTTTCCCATCATCTCTTTTTGCCTTTCAGCCAAGTTTTTTTTTTTTTTTCTTTTTATTTCTATTTTTCTCTCTGTTCTTGTAACATTTGCATTACACACCCTGAAATGACAATAACTGTCTTGGGAGTGTTTCAGCTTCTCTGTGTTACAACAAGCAGCTGTTTTTAAGAGAGAGGAGCTCCTGTGACTGAGCCTCAGGCTGTCCTAAAGAACTCTGTAAAATCCTTATGGGCACCAACCTGCAATCAGCTCCCTCCACACACTGCAAATCCAGGCCCCTGAGTGCCAGCACCATCCATGTCATTATGACTAAGGCTTTAATCTGGGCTGGGCTGGAATTAATGGGGATCATCTTCTCCTGCTGGAATACCAGCCCCAGGTGATGGCTGCAATCTTTTGGGATGCAGGAGGTGACAGCCTGGAGACCAGGGCCCTGCTCTTCAGCAAGGACAGCTGTAGGTTGGTTGAGTATCCAGAAGTGTGATGCCCTGGAAGAACAAATATCTGGCCCTGTATTTCCTGGGCTGGATGATAGGCTTTGAACTCTCTGTGCTGTGGCCCAGGTGTGGATGCAGTGGGCAGCACCTCCTGATGTCCCTGTTGGACGTGGGACCAAGTGTTGGTGTCACAGGCGATGGAAACTCCCTCCTGGGACAGATTCTGATGTTTCCTGATCAGGGTGATTTGGCACATTTGGGTGTAGGGTGATCATGGTAGTGCTGAGCTGGCAGCTGGACTGGGTCATCCTGAAGGTCTCTTCCAACCCTGATGGTTCTGTGGAACATGGGCAGTTTTCACAGAAAGAAAAGGTCTGAGAATGCCGTTCATAAAATTCCCTCCACATCCTTCCCACTCCCCAGCTGTTTTTGGTGGCGGGTGCTCCAAGATTCCTGTCAATGCCCCATGTAGTGACCCCTCACAACATGAGGGCTGGAGTGTGTCCGGAGACGGGAGTGGAACTGGGGCTGGAGCACCAGGGAAGGGTCTGGAGAACTCCTGAGGGACCTGGGGGGCTCAGCCTGGAGAAAAAGAGGCTCAGGGGAATTCCTTGACAGGAGGGGGCAGCCAGGGGACAGTCAGGCTCTGCTCCAAGGGAACAACAGGACAAGAGGAAGCAGCCTCAGACTGTGCCAGGGGAGATTGAGGTTGGACATCAGGGGGAATTTCTCCATGGGCATTGGCAGGGCCTGCCAAGGGAGGTTTGGAGTCCCCATCCTGGAGATGTCCAAGGAAGGACTGGATCTGGCACTTGGTGCTGTGGGCTGGGCTACAAGGTGGGGATTGCACAGGCTGGATTCCATGATGTGGGAGGGCTTTTCCAACCTCAGGGTTTCTGGGATTATACAGTCCCATATCCTCGTGGTTAGGGAGGGTGTGTTTGGGCAGCAGAAGGAAGGCCATTGGCTGATCTGGCCCAGGTTGCTGTTCTGAGGGAGGGAGGATATTGCTCCTTCCCTGGAGGCTGCTGAGAGAGGTGGTGGAGCAGGAGTGGGGACCCACAGCAGATCCACAACCAAGCCTGCAAGATTTCAGGAAGGAGATTTCCTCAGGGATGCACAAGACATCCTAGAAAAAACTATGGGAAACTACTGGTCCTGAAGGAAACCCTGAATCCAGTCTGTCATCCCAGCACTGCCAGTTCCCTTCTATTTCCCCAAATCCATGAGTATTTTCTTAAGAGGGTCCCTCTACTCATTACTTGAGCCTATTAAAATACGGGGAGTGAGGGCTGGCCTGTTTTTTCCAGTCACTTCTGTTCATTCAAGTGACCTTCCAGCAGTGAGATCTGTCACTGCAGATGTTTCTCGGCTTTTACTTCTCCATTAATTTCTCCCAATTAGTCAGAACCACATCTGAAAGCCCTACACCTCCTTTGGTTTTTCTTCCACCTTCTCCAAACAAGATCTTGTCTCCAACATATCCTAAGAACCTGAAGAAACACTGGATCTTGAAGACTTTCACTTTTCAACAGTGAAACAAGTCCCTTTCTTGGGTTTTTAAATAGCCACTGGATTTGTGACATTTAATTCAGTGTAGGACCATATCTGGTTCATAATTCTTACTGACCAGAGTATGGACCTGATCCTGCCCCTCTGTGTGTTTAGAGGGGAGGGAACATCAGCACCAGGACCCTGAGCCAGGGAGGGCTCTCAGCCTGCTCAGGCAGATGTTGACACTGCTGGCTCCAAGGCGTGGGTGACACCAGGGGTTTGGGATGGATGATTCACCTGAACAGGCCAGGGGGTTGCTCTGGCTCCCCTGGGAGTTAATTCCCTCTTGTTTGAGGTTTGTGCAAGTACATCACACACCTGGCACTGGGATCCCACCCCCAGGATCCAGACTCTTGGATGCTCGATGGGCTGGGAGCTGAAAATAAATGAAGCTCAGACCTTTTCCCCTATGCCTGACTCCTGCCTTGGCGTGTCCTGGTGTTTGGCTTCCAGGTGTTTTCCCTGCACAGTGGGGAGGGAATGTCGAAATCAACACCAAACCTCCCTCTGAGGTTCTGCTGGGCTGGGGTGTTCTGGCTGCTGACAATGAAATTCAGTAAATCTGAGTGAGGAGCAAAAATCTGAGCCTTTAACTGGTCAGGGCCTGAGGGAAAGTTCTTGTTACCTGTGTTTGCATTTGCTCTTGCACTTCTTTAATTAAAAGGACTACAAAATAGAATAAATTACATGTGCATTTTTATTAGACAAACTCCAGAAAGTGAAGAGAGACGAACAGTCATGGGACATATTTTATATACAAAATCCGGCCAAAAAATTGCTGAGCTGGAGCAAGCGAGCTGCAAATTTAACCCAGTGAGACTCCGCTTCCAGGGCTGAGCCCCAGCAGGATGTGTGCAAGACAACACAGCTGAGAGGGAGTTCCTAAAGTAAGACTCCTGTGGGACAGGACTTGGGGTGCAGGTGGCCCTGGTTGTGCTCACCCCGCCACGCTCCAGTAAAGGACCAGTTTTGGTGTTTTACAGTGCGTGGCGGTGACTGGAAGGAGAATTTTAGCTCCTGTAACTTCTTCTGGTGGAGGAGCTGGAGACAAACTTCATGCTGGAGCTGCTGCCAGCTCCGAGGGTGGTGCTGCTCATCCCGGGAACGCTCCCACAGTTGAAGCTGTTCCCCAAATTGCAGATCCCCCCTCCCATGCTGAGGTTGCTCCCTCCTCCGTATCCCGTTCCCACTGTTGTTCTGGTGACAGCTGCAAGGAGGAGAAGGAAATGTTTCAGTATCTCTGGGCATTGGCTTCTTGGTGTAGAGACACAGGAGTGTTTAAATAGGGTAATTCTTATGTTTTAGAGACTTACAGATATTCACTGGGACCCCATCTCCAGCCAGCCTGTTCAGGGATAGAACACAAGGAAGAGGATTAGAAGCCTGTTGATACTAGGGGGTGGGGGAACAATAAGATACATTTCCCAGAGGCCTTTGAGGAGAAAAGTAAAATCACACCATAATTCATGGGGTTTTTTTGTTATTGCTGTTATCTGGGACCATCTCCCCACTCTTGAGATTTTGCTTAGCATTCCAGAAATGCTGAGCTTCTCCTGTGCCATCCCCAGCCCCAGGGCTGGATGCTTCCCACCCACCTGCACTCCTCTCCCTCCAGAAGCTTCCTGTAGGTCGCAATCTCGATGTCCAGGGCCAGCTTGACATTCATGAGCTCCTGGTATTCCCGGAGCTGCCGGGCCAGGTCAGCCTTGGCCTGTTGCAGAGCATCCTCCAGCTCAGCCAGTTTGGCCCTGGCGTCCTTGAGGGTCAGCTCCCCGCGCTCCTCGGCGTCGGCGATGGCAGCTTTCAGGTTTGCACACTATGGAACACAAAGCTCAAAGTCCCCACCCCAGACCCAGGTTGTTCTTTACCCCTGATGCAATCCCTTCCAGCCACAGAGATCTTCTTGCAGCCACCAACATTTATCCCAGCACCAGATTTAGTGACAGTTTTATTTTTGAATGAAAAAGGGTCAAACTGAGCAGAACAGGTTGTGCCAACCTTTTCTTTCCTCTCCCTTGCAAGTCTGGGGGTAAATTGGTTAAAAGTGGGGTTTGCTGCCCTTTACCTGTTTTTTCACGCTGTCAATCTCAGATCGGAGCCTCTGGACATGGCGGTTGAGCTCCGAGATCTCCTGCTTGGTGTTCCGGAGGTCGTCCCCATGCCTGCCAGCCGTGGCCTGCAGCTCCTCGTACTGTCACAGAGAGAAACAACCAGTCAAAGGAAAATCCACCACGTTTGGAGTTACCAGGAGCCTGAGAGTCCCTCCTCCAGCCCAGATCAAGAGGTGGGAGGGTTTTCTTGGAAGAGTCGGTCTTTATCTGTTCCAGACAAGATATGAAGATAAGGGCATGGAAACCCCAGATCCTTCACCTTGGTCTGGTACCAGGACTCGGCCTCGGCGCGGCTCCGGTTGGCGATGTCCTCATATTGAGCCTTGACCTCAGAGATTATGCTGTCCAGGTCCAGGTTTCGGTTGTTGTCCATGGTAAGAACCACAGAGGTGTCAGAGATCTGAGTCTGCATCTGGGACAGCTCCTGCAAAGAGCACAGGGAATGAGGTAATCCCCTTGGGAGATGCCTTTTCACCCTTCCAGGTGAGCTGCAGACCTGGGAGAGGCTGTTACAGATCGTTATCTGAACAGCTCAGGTGTTGGTGCAACTCAACAGAGGGGAAGGATTTAGCATCTCCCGGAGGGAGAGAAGCTGTTCACTGGGGGCCGGGATGTTTTGGAGCTGGTTGTACTCACTGCTTCGTAAAGTGCTCTCAGGAAATTAATTTCTTCAGTCAGCGCATCTGCCCTGGCTTGGAGTTCCACTTTGTTCATGTAGGAAGCATCTACATCCTGGGGGATGAGAGAGTCTTGGGTGGTTTACACCCCTATCAGTAAATCAGGAACGCGCATTGTGATAACAGTCCAGGGAAGAAACCATAATGAAACTGAAGGGGTTGGAATTGTAATGGGTGGATTTGTGACTGAGTGGGTGATCAGAGCTCTACAATGAGCCATCCCACAGTGCCCTGGAATTTACTCTCACCTTCTTGAGTGTCACAAATTCATTCTCTGCGATGGTCCTTCTGTTGATCTCATCTTCATACCTAAAAGAGGACGGCACAGGGAGTTTTTGTTTGGGCAGGTAACAGAAAGATTTGAGTTTGCTGGAATGAATTTCCTTCAGAGCATTTTGCATACAATGCTCTTTTCCCTCAATGAGAGACCAGGAGCTGAACCAGTTAAAACAAGTACATCAAAACAATTAGAACAAATCCATTATTTTTTACTTATTTCTGGCCATTAGTCATCCTCTTTCTGCTGTTTTAAGCAAATGAAATGTGCTGCTCTGAAACTTTCAGACCTACTGTGTAATTTTTTCCTCTCAGTAGGTAATTTAATTAATAAGTCTTTGATCATGCTCCAAATTATTCCCTAAATGTTGGCGTACTGGGATCTGTAACTCCGTTACTGAGAAAATTTCTCTTTGAGAAAATGTCATTGCTGGGAATTCCAGGATCCCAGATTCTCCTGGATCCCCCAGCTGGTTTAAGGATGTTGAGAGGAGAAAGGCTGCACCTGCCCAGGTGAGTAGAGCGTTAGCTCAAGACTTACTTCTTTTTGAAGTCCTCAACCAGGTACTGGGTGTTGACGAGTTCTCCCTCCAGCCTCCCCTTGTCGCTCAGCAAGGAGTTCAGCTGCACCCGCAGGTTGTTGATGTAGGTCTCAAAAAGCGGCTCCAGGTTGTTCCTCACTGTTTTCATTCCCTGCTCCTGCAGCAAACTCCACTTGGTTTCCAGCACTTTGTTTTGTTGCTCAAGGAATCGGACCTGGAAGGAGAAATATCCTGAAGGGGCTTTGAAAGAACAGAGACTGGGGAGAATTTCCCTGCAAATGGGAGGGTCTGAGAACTGGCTGAGAGGGTAAAATGCTCCTTCCAGCTGGTTTTCAGAGCCAAATTCTCATCTGTTGGGAGGTTTGACTGCAGGGACCCTGTTCAGTGTTAGAAACTCTGGAAAAGCCCTTGATTTTCTGGCTTCCCATTCATTGTTTAAATTGAGACCAGATACAGGGATTTTGTGTGAAAAATGTGAGCAAAATCACATAAGGAGCAAAGAACAGCTTGCTCTTTAATTAAAATAGCATTGTTAAGGCGCTGCTTCTCCTTCCCTTCTGTAGAGCTCCCCTACCCCACTAAATGTCCAAAATATTGCAGCATTTTCCTTGAAACCACAAAAGAGCAGCTTGACCAGAGCAGGAGCTGAGCAGATGTTCTTGTGCATCAGTGAAATGTGGTGGGCAGACAGATTTGGATCAGATTTTGATATTTTGAACTAAAAATCCAAACATTTTGGTGACAGATTTAAATGTCTTTGAGAGAATTCAAGCATTGAGAAGCTGCTTCTCCCTTGTGCCAATTTCTTGGTCATTTTAGGTGGGTTTCTGCAATTAATTTGATCATCTACAAAGCTGTTCCCAAGGCTCCTGAAATGTTCAGCCTAAAGTCTCCAGAAGGGTGGGATTCTCCTCTGGAGATTTCTTTCCCTACTGCCTGTGACATGTGGGAGCAGCAAATGAGGAGGAACTCAAACACCGGATGATTAATTCATGGCAACCGCTATGAAACAGGTGTCATTCCCTGGAGCTTCCAGGGCATCTTCCAGTCTTATTCCTCACTTCTATTCCTCCTTGATCAGCTTTTGTCCTCATCAAGCAGAAAAGAAGAGTGTCCCTGTCAAAAAAATCAGATATATAGGAAAGCTCACCTTGTCAATGAAGGAGGCAAATTTGTTGTTGAGGGTTTTGATTTGTTCCTTCTCCTCTTTTCGGATCCTTTGGATGTTAGGGTCAATCTCCAAGTTGAGCGGTTTCAGAAGGCTCTGATTGATGGAGACTTCATGGATGCCCCCAGCTGGGAATCCAGGGCCACCCCCAAAGGCCCCGTATCCGTAGCCAAGGTTGGCTGGAACACCAAAGCCGCCCCCGTACACACTCCCGGCACCACCAAACCCTGCCGAGCCATAGAAGCTGCCACCCCTTCCAGCCACGGAGATCTTCTTGCAGCCACCAACATTGTAGAGGCTTTTGCTTCCAAAGCCCCCCCCGACCCTGGCAAAGCCACTGCCAGCATTGCAGCTGCCCAGGCGGGTGACGGAGCAGGAGCTGAAGCTGGTCCGGCACGTGTTTGGGACCATGGCTGAAGCAGCGCTGAAGCCACTTCTCCCCCTCTGAATCCTCACGGTGGACTGGCGAGACATTGCTGGGGCTTTTTGGATTGGGGTGGATGCTGCAGCTAGAATAAAAGAGCAAAGGTGCTGGCCTGGAGCAAGGAGTAGGAGGGAAAGGAGAGAGGTGAACCTGTGCTCTGCAAGGGCTGGGGAGAGCCCTTTTATGCATGTATGAGCCTGGGATGGGTTGGATGAGGTGGATCATCTTTCTGATGAATTAGGCTTGGCATGTCCAACAGCATTCTGGAGAGTGAACTCACTCTGCACACACGCCCTGCTGAAATAATACAGCCCAGGTTCTCAGCAACAGGGAATTGTTTGGGAATAACTGTCGCCGGTCTTTGTAGACAGCCAGACTCGTCCCCATTTCAAAGCTGGAAAGTGCCGATGAGTCACGCTGGGCACTGGCAGCAAAACACCGCTCAAGTGCCTGTCACTCAGCACCTCTGTCACTGGAAAACTTCATCCCTCGGGATTGCTTTCGCCCCTTTTGTTCACAAGCAGGTCTTGGGAAAGTTTAAATCCTTGTGCCTTAGGAGTGGGACCGGTGCCAGTTCCACAGCCAGCCCTGCAGCCAACTGTTTTATCCTGGAGTTTTGGGATAACTTTGTGATAAGATTCTTGTGAAATTTGCCCCGAGAGGTTATGGACTCCCCATCCCTGGAAGTGTCCAAGGCTGGATCAGATGGTATTTGGAGCAACCTGGTCTATGGAAGATGTCCCTGTCCATGGGACTTGATGCTCCTTAAGGTTCTTCCCATCCAAAACCATCCTGTGATTCCATGGACCACATGGAGCCACCACAGAAATTGGCAGATACAGTTTTGTTCCCATCCCTAAAAAGCTCAGGTCCCTCAAGAAATCCTGCTGGAAATCCTGCTTCTTCAGGCTTATTCCACTGTCTTAAAAAATATAATTACATTAATAAAAATGGAATATTTTGACAAGATCTTTTTGTTCCTGTGTGGATTTTGACAGCTGCCACTGAGCTCTGTCACAAACACGTGCTGCCACCTCGGGTTTGAGGGTTGGGACTTTATTTTAGCAGGATGAAAACAAACAAGCAAACAACTCAGAAATATATACATAGGAGGAAAGATTGTGGGAATGGGAACTGCTTTGACTACACTGGCTCTGTGGAAATGGAGTGCTCCGGGGCTGTTCTCAATGCACACTTAATGAACACAATGTCATTTCCCAAGGATTTAATCAGCTCTTTCAGCACATCTGGAAGTGTGATCCTGCCTGCTGAAATCCACTGGAAAGCGCAGGATTCCCTCTGCCCAGGACCACTCTAGGACATCCTGGGTCTTTCCCACCACAGGTACCAGCACAGCCCTTTGTATTTAACAGATGGTTTGAGTAAAAATAAAAGATAAAAATGTAAAAATTAATTCATTTTGAGGGACAAAAAGTGCTTGTGGTGTTTTGTGTTGTTCAGGAAAACAGGATTTGTATTTAATTTATTTATACAATAGGCTGAAATTGTAAATGTATACTTCTGAGCAGCTTCCCCTTGTGCTGGCTGCAGACCAGTGCAGCTGCTGCTGCAGCACAGGAAGAATGGAATAATGAGGAATCAACAGAATAATGAGGAATCACCCTGGTGGGGGCAGTTGTGCTTCCATCTGCCCCTGTCTGGTGATGTGTCCAAGTGCAGGAAACTCCCAGAAATTTTTTGTGTCCGCCTTGTTTCCCAACTGTCTGAGGGGCGATATTTGCAGTGGAGGTTTTAAATTTAATGTTATTCTTAGGCAGGGTTTGTCAGGTTGGTTTTATGTTTATTGCCAGACTGAGATTTTATTGCAAGGAAGGGCTGAATCCTGCAGGTTTTACACAGTGAGGCCATGTCACTGGGTCTGACTCTGGACCCCTGGGAGCTGGATGCAAACAGATTGGAAGCAAAGTCTGTGTCCAAAGGGCATTTTTGAAAGGATTATTGATCAGTCTGGGGGCTTTGCCCACCAACAGACAGACATCAGGACTTGAGGTCATGCATTCATTCCCACATGCTGGATTCCAGTCCCAGGCAGAAAGATTTCCAACTGAAAAAAAAGGGAAAATTAGGTTGGGTATTGGGAAGAAATTCCTCCCTTTGAGCGTGGCAAGTCCCTGGCACAGGGTGCCCAGAGAAGCTGTGGCTGGAGGTGTCCAAGGCCAGGCTGGACCAGGCTGGGACAGTGGAAGGTGTCCCTGCCCATGGCAGGGATGGGATGGGCTCTAAAGTCCCTTCCCACCCAAACAACTCCATGACCATAGGCATTCAAAAGCAGCTGGAAGTTGCCAGCCCATGGCTCCTTTGGGAATACTCTCTCAGCTCTCTCCATCTCCCCCAGCTCTGAGTACCTGAAAGGAGTTTTATTCCAATTTTTTCCAGTGGAGATCAGCACCAAAGGGCAGATCTTCCCTCCCCAGGGAGATACACAACGTGGGGAGTCCGTGTGTGCAGGGCAGAGCTCCCCCAGTTCTCCCAGTGGGATGTGTCAGTGCTTTCCTTTTTCCCCTCAGGCTCCCTTTGCATCTGAAACTTGTCTTTTTTTGGCTAAGGAATCCACTGAGTGCGTTGGAGCCCATGGTTAATAACAGTAGTAATAATGCAGCTCCTCCAAGCAACTGAGAAGGAATTAATTTCTTTCCATTCCGTGTTCTGCCAGGGTGGAGGTGATGTGGTCATCACTCATCCGGAAGGAATTTCAGAGGTAATTACAAAAGGCAGAACTGGGAGCACAAGGAGCTGTAGCTACAGGTTCGGGGTATGGGCTGATGGAAAGGGGGGTCCCCACCCTGCTCTGTTGATGAAACACAGAGTTTCCAGGTAGCTCCTGGGGGAGTGTCTCCCATGCTCCTGCAGCTCCAGACATGGAATGGATTTGCTGCTCTGGTTCAGGGACCTCCTGGTACAGAGGCTCCAGAGGATGGTGCTGGAGCTCACCCACTGCTCGGGAGCTTTTCCTCCTGATCCCACCTCAGGAGCTGTGTCTGGGCAGGTCCCTCTGGCCCAGAGTCCCTCTGCTGTGAGAGAAGCTGGGGAGGTTCTGGAGCTCCCTTCCCTCCCCCTCCTCGTTTCCTTCCACCAGGATGAGCAGTGGCTGCAAGCCCAGAGCGAGAGGCAGGAGAACACTTTACAAACTCTGTAAGCCTGGGAGTAAAGTCATGGCTGAATTTGCATCTGGCACCATGCTGCTGTCAAGGTAAAAACTTCTCCTTTGAGATTAGGGAGTTCTGCCTCTGTCAGGGCAATAAATGCTATTCCAGCCCCTTTAGTGAGAAATCTGAGCCATTTTACTGTGGTTTAGTGAACAGGGATGTCTCCAACAGCTTTTCATCACCTCCTCTCCATCCCTCTACTCCGCTGCTCCTGTCCAGAATCCACCTCAGAATCCTTCATCTGATGCAACTTCTGAGGCTGAAATTTTTGGATGTTCCTCTCTGTGTATTGTTTGCAAAAATAACCATATTTGTAAAACAAGAGCATGTCAAAGTACCTTGCATTGGTTCACCTGTGCTACCTAATCTCAGTTTAATTATCAGCAAAGTCAAGGCTGTAATTTAGGTTAATTTCTTAAATTAAAGCCTTTGGGTTAAACTTGGGCTTCCAAGCTAAATTCAAACCCGACTCATTTCGGGCGTAATTTACTATTTCATCTCACGTTAATGAAGGCCAGCAAGACTGAGGTTTTTCCACAGGAGACCACTGAACTCACAGCATCCCTGTGCCGTGGGGCCAGGCCCCTCTGAGACCTCCTGGGTGGGAGGCGAGTGTCCATGAATCCCATTTCCCGAAGGGATGAATTAGGACAAGCTCCTCTGAAGTTTTCCCATAGGTGTTGCCCTGTGCTGGGTCCTTTGAGCCTGTTCCCAGCAGTATCTGGAGGCCAGTCAGCTCCAACTCCTGGGTGACTTTGAAGTGTAGGTGTGACCTGCTTTCCCCAGATAATTGTTTTCTGTGCCAGCATGGAGACTGGGTGCACTCCAGGCTTTGCAAAGCTCCATCACTGCTGCCTGGCACATGCCTGGGAGGCTTGTTCTCCCTGGGGTCTGCTGCATCATGAAAGACCCTCAGATTTTGGAGGGGTCTGGTATCTCCTTTAGCCTGTTCTGGTGCCTGGCTAGTGGCCCCTGAAGGAGCCTGGATCCTCCACATGTCCTTGTAATGCCTTTGGAGAATCCCCTGCCCTGGGCTGGGCTGCTGGGGCTGTGACCCCACATGAACTCCAAAGGCTGATGGTGGTCACAGGGTATTTGTCCTATCCCATCCTTTCTCCTGGCCCTGGGGCATGTCTTTTCTCTCAGTAAAAAACACAGAGCCCTGGAAATGGTGTTGCTGGCGAGTCCCACAGTTTTGGCAAGCTCTGTGCACATTCCACATCCCTCAGCTCCATCCTGCTCCTGGTTTGCTTTTCCTTCTGAAGACCCACAGTGCTGGTGTAGAGTTTAATTTCTCCCTGTTAAAACAAACCTGGATCAGCACAAGGAGCTGGGAAGACAAACAAGGATTATCCGTGTGTCCTGTAAAGTGGATCCAATCATAGGGCAGCGATTCCAGGGGACCTTGTGTTTATTTACCACTCGGCTGTCCCAAGGGATTGGTTCCTGATCTCCAGCTGCTTTGGGCAGCAGGATGTTCCTCCAGCTGAGCAGATGGCAGCTGGGAATATTGTTCCACTCTGGATTTGCTGCATCCTGTGTTGCCTTCCCTGCAGGCATTTCGTGTCTTGTTTCATTTACAGCCTGTGCAAATAAACAATTTGCAAAGTAAAATAATTTTCTTTGATGGAAATTCTGCTTTTGAGTCAAAAAAGCTGCAAAGTTTCATTTTGGAATTGTTAAGGGGAGTTGGTTCAGTGTTTTGGGACAAGATCATTCCCATAGGAAATGTTGAAATTAAATGCTGGGTTTCAGAAAATGTTTCACCTGGTGTTTTGGTGGCAGCTAAAATCATGTGTCACATTTGACTTGAATGTGTCAAATTTTTCAGGTCTCTGCAAATCAGGAGGATGGAGGAAGTTGAATACAGTTTTTTGCATCTGCTCTGCAAATTCACAAGGAAGATGTGCCAGGATGGGCTCTTAGAACACTTCACTGGAACCCAAAAACACACAGAGCTGCTCAGGGCTTTTTTGGCTGCATCCTCACCCTCAGCGTGCAGGAGACAGATCCAACACTGGCTCACAGAGGCTCAGGAGCTGTCCTGGTGCCATGGGGATGGGTAAGGATTTGGCAAAGATGTTTCATGGAGAGTTCATTGGTGGTGGACCCATGTGTTGACATGGCCAGTGGTCCAACGTGTTGTACAACTTGGGTTAAAACCCAGACACCATCAGATCTGACATTTTCAATAATAAAACCCAACAAATTGGGCTGCTCTGCCTCCAACCACCACCTCAGCTCTGGGGCTTGTCCCCATTCCCTCAAATCATTCTAAGAAACACGGCCAGATGCTTGAAAAGTGGGTGAAACTCTTCAATTAATGGAGCCCAACCATTCACCCACCATAAAACCTCCTATGGTGCAAATGGGCTGTCCCAGCTCTCCCAAGACATCATTCCATGGCTCTCCCCAGGTGCTGGAGTGGAGCCTCAGGATGCTCACCCCACCACAGGAGCATTGGGCAGGACCATCCCTTTCCCTGCTCTGGGTCCCCACCTGCTGGAGATGCTCGGCTGGCTTGGCTGGGACTCTCACACCTGCACCAGGTGATGGACGAGGGGGTCCCATTGGTGTGGGAGCTTGGAGGCTTTTCCCTGGAAAGCCCCTCTGGAATGTTGCACGAAGGGCTTTTTCTGGCAGACCTGGCTTACAGCCCCTCTGGAGGTTGCAGGGATTAAGGGATGGGTTGATGGGCACTGACCATCTCCTTTTGGGACCAGCATTCCCAAAGGGCTGTGGGACCTTCCTCATCTGCCTCCCTTCTGCCCTGGCTCTTTCCTTGCCCATGGCTCTTGTCCTGCCATGGGGGCTGGATTCCCACCTTGCCTGGTGCTCCCCATTCCTGCCGGGATCCACACCTGGCACTGGCAGGAAGCAGGATCAGGAGATGCCTGTGGAGCCACAGGAAGGAGCCCGGGGCTGGTATGAGATCTCAGTTGAGACCCCCCCCCAGCCCGGCAGGTCATGGAAACCTCCTGGACAGCTGGGTGGGAACTGGGAGACTGAAGTGCTGTGGGCACCTTGGCAGACCTTGGGTTCACTCCAAATGAGCCTGAGGCTCTGAAACTGCCCTTGCAGATGAGCAGCCAGGATGTTTCATGGGATATTTGCACATCCCAGAGAAACCTCAGTGTGCAAACAGTGTGTGTGCAGATTTTGGGTGCCTTCACCCTGTGCCTGCCCCTGCAGCTGCTCTTCCCAACCAGGGCAATGCCCACCTGCTCCAAGCCCTCCCTGCTGTGTGCCAGTCTCACTGTGTCCTCGCCATGGTGCTGATGCCAGAGGTGGGCTCCTCTGATGTACAATTTACTCCTGCTTGTACAAACTAATGGCTGAGCTATGCCCTGCATGAACCAGCCCACGAATCCCAAATAAACCCTTGGGAATCACCTTCCTTTTCCCCACTTCCGTGCATTTCCTTCCTCCTGCAGTGACAGGCAGAAAGAGCAACTTTGCAGTTAACCACTGCAGTGGGCTTCATCCAGCTTTTGGCTCTGTTCTGAGGCAGCTTTTCCTTTGTGTGCCTCAGTTTTCCATCCAGAGAATCATGGAATAATTTGGGTTGGAAGGGACCTTAAAGCCCATCCAGTTCCACCCACATGCCATGGGCAGGGGCACCTTCCATAGACCAGGTTGCTCATCTCACCTTCCTTTCCATTTGCCCTGACTTGTCCTAGAGCTCAAGTCCTAAAACTGAGATTTGTTTCCTCAAGGAGCCAATCCTGTCTCAGGAACTGCCCTCAGGGTGTCCCTAGTGCAGCAGGGACATGGTACAGACCAACACCCACAGCAGGAGGAAGGAAGAAAAGCCAAAACCCAGCAGAGTTTAAAAATTACAAATGCTCTTTTATTGGACCTTACAGTAGGTTAGGCAGGGAAGTGAGAAGGCTGCAGCCACGAGGATGACTAGTTAGAAATCTTATACACACAAAGCAAAAACCTTTCCCATAAGTGCCGGAGAAAACAGAAGGGGCTGGAAGAAACCTTGAATTGCAGACAAAACCTTTGGAGGTTGTAACATATGTTGGGGGGCAGAGGCTTTTAGAGCCTCGTGGAGGTGTTTTCACTGCTGAGGACCTGGGACTGTGGTTCCACAAGGCTGTGATTCACCCTTGGAATGGGATGAACGAAATGGTTGTCCCTGTTCCATAGTGCTTCCAATTCCCTTTGAACGCCTGACTTGGAGGAGAGACCAAGGGCTTGCTGACAGAGGGGCACCACAGGGTACATGCCCAGCCAGTGACCTGTTACAACCTATGCTTCAGCCAAAGGTGCTCCAGATTCTCACAGAGGGGTCCTGGTCCCCCCTGCTGCCCCAGAGGTGAAGGACGGAGGAAGGAGAGGCTCTAGCGCAGCTATTTACACCATGATCTGCAGGGCAGAGGCCGGAATTGCCGACGGCCATGTGCTTGCCAGCCTTATCTGATGGTCTTTTTGCTGGTGGTGGTCTTGGAAACGATCCTGACACTGCCTCCCGTGCTGGTGCTGACGCCCCGGCTGCTCCCAGAGCTGAAGGAGCTGCTTCCGCCATAGCTGAGCCCCCCGGAGAAGCCTCCACTGCCGCCGCCGAAGCCTCCACTGCCGCCGCCGAAGCCTCCGCTGCCGCCGAAGCCTCCGCTGCCACCAAAGCCTCCGCTGCCGCCTCCAAAGCCGCTGCTGCTCATGGTGTAGCTGCTGCTGCCGCCGCCACCGCCCATTCCGAGCCCCCCGCCCAGGCCCAGGCAGCTCCCGCCGCCGTAGCCCATCCCGCTGGAGCTGCTGACCACGGCTGGAACGAACCAGGAGCAGCCGTGTGAGGGGACAGCTGGACTCCCGAGGTGGGGAGATCTGCAGCGTCACCCCCTTGGTGAGGGGTGGGTGGGAAGAGGTGGAAGGGAGGCAGACACAAAGAGATGGAAAGAGGGGGATATGAAGAGGTGGAAGGGAGGTGATACTCACAGACACTGACAGCTCCGACTCCTTCTCCAGCAAGCCTGTTGGGAAAGGGGAAAATGAGCAATAATGCCAAAAACCTGGTCCATGGGACCATCTAATTAGGCCTGCATGGCCTTCAGTAGGATGGGGTGTGTCTGTGTTACAGGTGAAAGGTGACAGTGCTCATTTTTATCAGTATCAGGTGCCAAGAGCTGGAGAAACAAAACTTTGCCTACAAAGTTCACCACTTCAACCACCTGTCTGTCTGCCCTGGTGCTCCAGCCCCTTGGGAAGAGCTGTTTGACCCCAAGGAGATGGTCCCTGGTCAGCACACAGCAGGTCCACGTGTCCTCACCTGCTCTCCTCGCCCTCCAGCAGCTTCCTGTAGGTTGCAATCTCGATGTCCAGGGCCAGCTTGACATTCATGAGCTCCTGGTATTCCCGGAGCTGCCGGGCCAGGTCAGCCTTGGCTTTCTGCAGGGCATCCTCCAGCTCCGTCAGCTTGGCCTTGGCGTCCTTGAGGGCCATCTCGCCCCGCTCCTCGGCCTCAGCGATGGCTGCTTGGAGGTTGGCACACTGGGAGTGGGGAGAACAGGCAGTTGTTTCATTTGGGCTCCCCAAACTACTCACTCTGTTGCTGGGGGGTTGTGGACAGTGGCTGGTGGCCCTCAGGATGGCACTGAGGGCTCCTGATGGGATCTGGCTCTTCCTGCTGTGTCTGACCACCATCATGTCCCACCCACCTCCTCCTGCTCTGCAGGACCATCCCTCTCCTACCTGTTTCTTCACACTGTCGATCTCATTCCGCAGCCTCTGGACCATCCGGTTGATCTCTGAAATCTCCATCTTGGTGTTCCTCAGGTCATCCCCGTGTCTCCCAGCAGAGACCTGGAGCTCCTCGTACTGGTGCAGGGAAAGGAGGAAATCACTGGTGAGCACTCGGAGCTCAGGGAAGGCTGAGGGGACTTCAGGGGACAAAGTGCAGGTCTGGATGAGGATTACGGGGACAAGATTTCTCTGAAATCTGCCCATGGAATAATGGCACTTGCCCTTAACTCTCAATATCTGCTGGGAAGGCAGTGCCTGATGGCACAGGGGACCTGGGCATTGTCACCTACAAGAACCTGGAAGGGGAAGTGTTTAAGGCCAGTTCTGCCAGTGACTCTGTGAGCCCAAAGTCAAAACTTTTGAACATCTCGTCCCTGTCTCCCTGTCTCAGCTGATGGGAAATAATTTCTGATAATTTCTGACCACAGAAATCAGTCTGTCACCCCGGTTACCCACCTTGTTCTGGTACCAAGCCTCAGCCTCAGCGCGGCTCCGGTTGGCGATGTCCTCGTACTGCGCCTTCACCTCGGCGATGATGCTGTTGAGGTCCAGGTTCCGGTTGTTGTCCATGGACAGCACCACGGAGGTGTCAGACACTTGCTGCTGCATCTGGGACAACTCCTGCAGAAGATGCAAAAAATGAAGTTAATGATCTGGTGTCCATGGTGGAAACCACAGAGATGAGGTGATTTGGGAGTCCTCCCCGCCAAGATGTTTTTTTGTATTTCCTTGCTTCATCTCCATTTTGTAACTTATTTCTGCATTATCATTCTCAAAAGGTTGGGACCACCTTCTCCTCTGGTCCCGTAGAGCCCTGGGTGTGGGATCCATGGGGCAGGAGTTGGGGGATGCTCTCCAGGAACCACTCACCGCTTCATACAGAGCTCTCAGGAAGTTGATTTCTTCTGCCAGCGCATCGGCCTTGCCCTGGAGCTCAACCTTGTTCATGTAAGCACCATCCACGTCCTAAAGAGAGGATACCAATGGTTTCTAATGAAACCAGAACACAAAGGGGCTTCAGGACACAAATGGGACCATGCCTGCTTCCAGGTCTGTTATTCATAGAATCGTGGAATCATGGAATTATTTGGGTTGGAAGGGACCAGAAAGCTCATTCAATTCCCACCCCTGCCATGGGCAGAGACATCTTCCACAGACCATACTGCCTTGGACTCTTCCAAGGATGGGGCAACCACAGCTTCCCTAGGCAACCTGTGCTACTGCCAGCAGTTCCTTAGGTTCATTTTTATATCCCTGTGATCAAGGTATTTTTTTAATGTAAAGCTGGACATTGACTGTGAGCCAGAACCAGGTTCTTGGGCAGGAGGCAAAGCTCTGACTCACAAGGATGTGACCAGAGACTGAGTTGAGCTGAGCCACAGGAGACCAGAAAACAGGGCAGCTCTGTTGGCACAGAGAAGGTTGTGCGCATTCCTGGCCTCAGGAGGACCCAGCCCAGAATGTGCTGATCTCCCAGCTTGACCCAGCCATGAAGGTAAAGGACCCCAACTCCCACCACTTCTTGCTTGAACTCTGCAAGGTGAGTTAATTCCATTTCCTGGCCCATAATTCCCAACCCAGTCACCTTCTTGAGGACCACGAACTCGTTCTCAGCACCTGTGCGCCGGTTGATCTCATCTTCATATCTGCCAGGATAAAAGAGTGAGGGGGGTTGGATGGAATGAAGAGGTGGGAGCACCCCATTCCCAAATCATCAGTTGTGGCTCATGGATATGTTCCCTACTCCCACTTGTTTATCCAGAGCAGACGCAGAGCAAATATTAGTGTCTTTGAACTGTGGGACTCCATGGTGTGAGTAGTCCCAGTTAAATTAATATATTTTAATCACTGCCCATAAAGTCAAGTTCATACATAAATGTGCAGATTCAGAGCCCGTTTTGGCAGGAAGCAGGAGCAGCCATTCCTGGTGACCTTCGCTCCAAGCAAAGTTATGCAAAAGACTTTCAACAAAGCTGCACTGCAATGCCTACAAATGTATAATAAAGCAATCATTTGGTATTTGATATTATAATAATGCTAATGGCTCTGAAGAACCCACTGCAGCATTTAATTAAAACAAAAAAACTCCATGGTTGTGCAAGAGAGGATCATTACAGCCCTGACAGTGGTTCTGTGGAACTTTCTATGGCTCTGAGCAACATTCTCTCATCAGATAATCAGGGCAGGGCTTAGCTAGAAAGTAGACAAAACATGGAGGCTATTGAGACAAAACCTGGCTTTCAAAGGCAGATTCGTGCCACTCCTCTCACCAATATTGGCAGTTTTCCCTGCAGCTGGATCTCTTAGTGGACAGGGAAGGGATAGGAATAAGCCAGTGGACTGGGAACAAATTCTGGACTTAAAACAAAATGTGTTCTCTTTCCCAGGAGGCAGCTCTGAAATCCAGACTGTAGAATTCATCATTAGGGGCCTAACCAGTATTTCTAAAAGCCTAGAACACATTTCAAGACCTCAAAAGCACCCAAAACCACACCAGAAGCTCTGCCAGTCCCTCCTGTTGGATCTAAGTGCTGTCTTCCCAGTCCCACTCCCAAAAATCTGTCTCTTCCCATGCTTAACTACCTAATATTAACATATTCCAGCCCTGCAGGGTGATTCTCAAATTTGCAGGCAGGACTGTTTGAAGAAGGGACATATTGTTTGTTCTCAGACAAATGTCAATGGCCTCACCTAAAAATCCCCCCCAAAAATCCCCTCCAGGCAGCAGATGCTGACTGGTGTGGCCTGAGAATGATCCATCCCCCCTCCACTGGATCCCAGCAGGAGGTTAATGCCCTCCCCAGGGAAATTTTTGGCAAAGGGCTGATCATCTTCCAGGTGATGGGAGCTGAGCGAGCCCGAGCACTCCCAGGTCACCTGGACCCTCTGGAAATTTCCTTCACAGAATGGGAAATGGGGGATTTTTGGAGCTGGAAGTTTATTGGCTACATTTCTGGTTTTGCCTATTATCCTCAAAAATGTACTAATTTTTCTGTCTCCTGGTATATTATTTCAGGAGGCTCCAGGAATCAGACTGTGACCTCTGTCGTTCTGGAGCAGTTCCCCAGGAATTCTGTGCTAAACACTGACCTTGCCTGTGATAAATGTAAAATAACAAGGGGTAATTCTGGGAACACGTTTTATGCTGGAAAGAGGAACCCGGATCAAACATCAAGTGTGCACCAGCAGGAACGAGCACCAGCCCAGATTCTCCTGGCTGGAACGACTCACGTTGCAGAGTGGGATCCCTTACTTGTTCTTGAAGTCCTCCACCATGTCCTGCATGCTCCGGAGCTCGGAGTCCAGCCGGCCCCTCTCTCCCATCAGGCTGTCGAGCTGCCGCCGGAGGTTGTTGATGTAGGCTTCGAAAATGGGCTCCAGGGACTTCCTGGTGACAGTGTGACCCTGCTCTTGGAGGAGGGTCCACTTGGTCTCCAGCACCTTGTTCTGCTGCTCCAAAAAGCGCACCTGGGGAGAAACAAAACCAGGGACATGTGTGAAAAACCTCACAACTGCCAGGAAAAGGTGGGATCACCAACAGAAAAGGTCCAGAGATGGCGAGACAATCAGAAGGGAATTATTAGCAGTGTACCAGTTTAGGGCGTTGGATTCTTAAAAGTATTAGAAGCTTCTGGAGATGTTTAGCAAGATTTTTTCAGGGGTTTTAATCAGGCCAAACACCGGTACTTGCAACTTTAATGTTTCTCCCCCCAGTAGATGTTCAGCCCACCTTACTGGTTTAAACTGGTTGTATCCCATTGTAGAGTAGAAGATTCATCCACCCCAGGATTGTTTTTACAGGGAAGAGAGATAAATACTTTGTCAATAATATAAAGTGCTGAAAAACTCATCCTTGCTAAGAGGAAACATAAAACAGTTCTTAGTTTTCAGCCAAGCCCATGTTGTTTGTCGTCTGGGATCAGTTCAGGCAAGTCCCTAAATCCAAATGAAGTTTCTTCCTGAAGTTTTTTCCCGAGGCAACTGATAGCATGCGTGGTTCGATGGTTCAGACCAAACTCTCACCTTGTCAATGAAGGAGGCAAATTTATTGTTGAGGGTCTTGATCTGCTCCCTCTCCTGTGTTCGCACTTTCTGGATTTCCGGATCGATATCCAGCTTGAGGGGTGCCAGGAGGCTCTGGTTGACAGTCACTTCGTGGATGCCACCAGGTGGGCAAACAGGGAACCCGGAGCCACCTCGGCCACCAAATCCGGGCCCTCCCAGCCCAAATCCACTTCCCAGCCCGTAGCCACCACCACCACCGGCTCCTCCTAAGCCAAAGCCAGCTCCGCCACCATAGCCAAGACCGAAGCTGTATCCTCCCCCGGCTCCACTCCGTAGACCTCCACCGACCGAGCTGTAGGAAATTCTTTTGCTTCCACCCAAGTTATAGAGACTTCTGCTGCCGAAGCCACCGCCAGCTCCAAAGCCTCCTCCACCTCCAGCTCTTCCTCCTCCAACTCTGGAGACAGAAACAGAGCTAAAACTGCTTCTGGTCCCACCACCACTACCTCCTACAATAGCAGAGCCTGAGCTAAAGCCCCTCATGCCCCCTCCAGTAGATGATCTGAAAGAGATACGGCTCATGGCTGGTTCAGTTGAGAAGACAAAGAGTAGGAGAGAGGAAAACTGAAAAAGGCTGCGCAGCAGGAAAAGAGCAGAGGGCAATGGAGACAGAAACCCCTGTAATGGGAGAGCTTGGGAGCCTCCTCTTTTATCTGCTTGGAAAACTTGGCACGGGAATTCAGAACTTGACGTGCCTTGCAGCAACTTGCCTTGTCAAACACACCTCGGCTATGGCAAGGCGCTGAAAAATGCATTGTTTGCAGGCAGGAAAGTAACGGCGAGAGGGAGCTCCCCCCTCCACCAAAGCCGCCGCTCTGAGTCATGGAATTAGCATTGAATGGGACGAGGTCTGCACTCAGGGCAGGATGCAACATGATTCCCAAGACCCTGGGAGCCGCTTTCCCTCAGGCGAGACAAGGACTTGCTCGTTTGAGCAAAGCAAAGATTTTGCAAGTCGCATTTTCAGGTTTAACACGTTGCATAGGCAAGAAAAATAGGGGCTTTTCCAAGGTTTCCAGCTCTGTGACTGGCCATGCGTGTCCTGTTGTTGGCTCAGGAAAGTTGGGTCTGAAGGTGGTTTTAATGATCACTGCTGACATTGTGCTTTTTTTTAATATTCAAGTTTGATTTTTTTTTTCTGGATCTAAATGGACATGGGCTTGAGTAGATGAGCTGAGTGGAAGTTGTGTCATGGCAGTATTTTCTGGGGTCTTACCAAAAATCATCTACCCTCATTCCAGGGGCACCTGGGGAATTAGTTAGCACAATTTTGAAAGACAGCAAGTAAATGCTTTTTCCAAAATCACATCAAAATAGATTAAATAGTACTTTCCTTAATAGAGACTTATAAAATACTACTAAAAAGCTGCTTGAAGTTATTGTGGTTCTATAGTACCTCCTTGTCAGACTCAGGGTTCAAAAGCTCCGTCTGAAGTGGTATTTTTATCACTTTTTCTGCCTCCCTCCGCCCCCCCCTTCATATTTATCCAACAGTTTCCACGTCACTGCTGGCTCTAAAAGATGTTCTGTGGAGGGGAATTCATCCACTTTCCTTCCCAGCCCCTCCTTCACTCCACTGAGATCACACAGTTGGAAAAACTTTCTAAAATAGCTCTTGCCTCTTGATGTTGCTACTGGGTGAACCCTTGTGCAGGAGTTTCAACCACCACAATGAATCTGGGTTGTGTAAATGCTCGAGAGCTGGGGTGCCTTCTCTTGTGTCCATGAAGAGCTGGACACGAGATACAGGAGAAGACATCCCCTAATTCCCACTCAAAATGCCTCCCCAAATACTTTTGTGAACTGGATTCTGCCCACTGGCCAAGGCTGCCCACCTTGGACAGGTGAAGTAATAGTGAAAGACAGAGAGATGAGACCCTGAGCAGCTCAACCAAAAAAATTCCCAAATTCATCTACGTGAGCAAAAAGTGCAGAAGCTCAATCCAAAAGGAGGAGTTTAAGCGGATCGGCTGCGTCTCAGAGCTTGTTTGTGTTGATGTGTTTCCAACCACTGCTTTTTTTCTGTCTGGGAACTTGAAAGAGCCTGAGCAGGAGGGGTTTGGTTGGGTTTCGTTTGGTTTGGTTTGGTTTGGTTTGATTGGGTTTTGTCTCCTTGCAATCAGCAGCACTCCCAACTCCCATCTCCTTGGGACGCTCCCGATTCCGATAGTGAGTCACCGCGGGCGCGATCGGAGCTGATCCCCAAACAGGCTGATCCAAAATCCCTCCTGCGACCGGGAGGCGGCTGGGCTGTAGCAAGGGGGTGCTCTCACC
Organism: Pyrgilauda ruficollis; assembly: GCF_017590135.1. NCBI lineage: Eukaryota > Metazoa > Chordata > Aves > Passeriformes > Passeridae > Pyrgilauda > Pyrgilauda ruficollis. Next base: position 238,576 of record NW_024523800.1, read on the forward strand.
CTGGGAGTGGAGATGTGGGAATAACCTACTGGAAATGCAGCGTTTTGCTGGGAAAACTTCACCCCTGGCTCCATCCAAACCCAGCGGCTCCCGATTTCACAGCAGCAGCAACCTCAGCCATGAGACCTCTGGGCGCTGAAAATAACACAGTGATACTGAAAATAAATAAACTCTGCTCCAAGCATGGCAGATCCATGGAGATTTGCTTTCCTATGCCTGCCCATGTGAACTGGCACAACTGTGCCAGGAGCCTGCGGACGGGGGCCAGGCAGGGAACTTGCCTTTGACTCCCAAATTGCTTATGCAAAGTCACACCTGGGAACAGGAGCACAGGTTTTAATTAAAGTAGAGGGAAAGGATTCATGTGGAAGGCAATCATTACTTCCCCAGCTCTTCTAGGAAAGCCTGTGTTGCTGCAGACAATGGCAATTAAGTTGACTATTACAAAGGATTTGGAAAAGCAAAGCAAAGGATGGTTTAGGCACCAAAACAAGGAAAATTCTTGTGGAATCTCGCGGTCACTCACACTTTCCTTTCTCGGTTTGTGTTGCTCACATGTAATGTCCCACTGAATGTGCTGAGGGCTGCAGGGCGGCTGTGCTGGCCCCTCAGGTGGGACAGTTCCCTGTGGAGAGGCAGGACATGTCATGGGGGGTTGTCTGGGGGGTGAGGGCACTGCAGAGAAAGGGGAGGAGGAACAGGGCTCCTGTCTGCAGGAGCTGCCTCTGAGCTCTGATTTGCTATTTTTTTCAGAAGGGACTGGATAAAAGATGTTAAAAACTCTCCAGGCTGGTTCAGGTTGTGTTGTCATGAACTGTGTTAAATCCTCACACCCAACCTGTGCAATTTGGCGAGGTCAGAAATTGAGGTTACTCAGAGTTTATTTTTAACCTTCACTGATTTTTTGACCTGTCTGCAACATCTTCTGGACAGCAGAGACTGAGGAGTCTTGGTGGATGACAGTCAAGGATGACATGAGCCAGCAGTGCTCATGATCAGAAAGAATGGAATTCTCAATGGAATCCTGGGAAATCGGGAAAAGCATGGCCAGCAGGTCAGGGAGGGGATCCTGCCCCTCTACTTGGCCCTGGTGGGACCACGTTTGGAGTGATGTGTTCTGCTCTGAACTCTACAGTTCCAGAAGGACAAGGAGCTTCTGGAGAGGGTCCAGTGGAAGCCACAAAGGTGATGAGAGGTCTGAAGCATCTCTTTGATGAAGAGAAATGGCAGGAGCTGGGCGTGATCAGTCTGGAGAAGAGGGGACTGAGAGAGGATCCCAGAAATCATAAGAATATCCAAATGTCCATTAAAATATCTCATTTGAGAGGGTCTCTCATCAATCCATGCGAACATCTCCAAGGGGTGGAAAGAGGATGGTGTCAGACTGTTCAGTGATGCCCAGTGACAGGACAAGGATCCCAGAATCCCTGAGGTGGGAAAAGACCTCTAGGATCATGGAATCCCATCTGTGCCTGATCCCCACCTCATCACCAGCCCAGAGCACTGCGAGCCACATCCTCTCATCCCCTGGACACCTTTAGGGATGGTGATTCTACCACCTCCCTGGGCAGGGAGAAATCATGGCCATAAACCAGAACACAAGAAATTCTACCCCAACATGAGGAAGAATTTCTTTCCACGGAGGTGGAAGAGTCCTGGAAGAGCTGCCCTGGGAGGGCATGGATTGTCCCTCTCTGGAGACATTCCAAGCCCACCTGGACACCCTCCAGCGTCACCTGCTCCAGGTGTCTGCCTTGGCAGGGAGTTGGACTGTATGAGCTCCAGAGGGCTCTTCCAACCCCAACTATTCTGGGGTTCTGGGACTCTGAGTCTGGTTTTATCCCTGGACTTAGTCTTTCACTGAGGCTCCTTTGATTTCCTGGGCAAAGGGGATGAGATGTTTCTGTGTTTTGATGCACCTGGGTTTGAGAAAGATTTTGCTGAAACGTCTCCTTTGAACTTGCCAGGACACGCTGGCATGTCTGCTCCTGCTCCTTCCCCTGTTCCTGCTCCTTCCCAGGTTCTGCCCGGAGTTATGCAGGGCCAGGATGTTGCAAGGTCAGGGCAGAGCAAAGCATCTGGACCTTTAAAATTCAATAGGGGCTTTGCAATAAAGTTGGGCTGAGGGTTTTTTCTCCACTTTTTCTTTGTTTTATTCTCCTTTTGCAATGACTGCCTGAAATATCTGCATCAGTGCTGTTGTTGTGCTCCAGCACCCATCCCCAATGCAGATCTTCCAGATAAAGCCTCCCCAAGAGCCCTGCAGACACTTGGGTTTGCTCTGGCTTTTTAAGGAAGCAAAAATTGAATCCTGAGGTTTTGTCTGGATGCCCCAAACCCTCCCTTGCATGGAAGAAAATATTTTGGATTAATCCAAATATGTTAATAAATGAATGGTGATTAATTATCTTGTCTCTTATGGATAAACCTCCACCCTCCTTCTCTTCCTCCTCTTTCTCCCCCAGTTTTCTCCAATTCTTCAATTTATTTTGTGACAACCAATTTCAAGATTTTCATTATAATTTAATCAGAATTTCAAAGCTTTTCCCTGGAAGTAAAAAAAAATATGCCTCCAGCTCATTCTGATGAAGGTTGGAAATATTTTCTATTGCTGGTTCTGGTTTAGAATAAAAAGAACAAATAAATTACAATGTGGTTTTATTGGACACATTCCAAACAGAGAGAGGAAGGGAAACACGGAGTGGCATCACTATTACGGAAGTATAAAAAGGTGCAATTTTCTTTTTTAATGGTGCTTTCCGAAAATAAAAAGACACAGTGGAAGTCTAGAGGAGTAAATTCCACCAGAAAAAGGGAAAATAGATTTGGGATGCTGGAGTTCCTTTGGGATCCTGCTCTCGACTGCCCTGTTTCCCACACACTGGGCTGGAACCTGCTGCACTTCCCAGTTTCCCAAAGGTCTTTCTTGTGGCAGAGGAACCCACACAGAGAAGAGATGCTGGAATTCCCCCAGGAGCTGTGGACATGGCCCTTCAGGCAGCTTTTCCAGTGTGATTTTTGCAGTCTCAGACTTTTCCCACCTGCTGCAACCAAGACTGTGGGGAAAGAGAGCAGGACATGGATTGCTGGAGGATTTGGGAATTTTTGAAGACATTCCAGCAACACCTTGCATGGGACAGGACAGAAACCCCATTTAACAGCAAGCACTGATCTTGCTTTTGAAGAACTCATTGTGTCAGACATTATTTAGAATTTTAAAATCCTATAATTTAGAAAACAAGTCATTTTTTATAGGTTCTGGATCAATCACTGGTGAATCCTCTGACAAAAACCATCCCCAAAGTTACATGTAAAGGCCACTGTGGAAAACTCATTTAAGAAGAGAAAGGACAGGAACGGGAGAGTGATTTGGGAAAAGCTTTTTGATAAGCTTGTGGCACACTGAATTCTCATCTGTGGGTAGAGGAATCTCAAGTTGCTGCTCCAGCGTTAGTGCTACAAATTCCTGGTCAGGCTCAAGTGCCTGAGCTGACTCAGCAGCAAAACTTGGCAATATCTGGAAGAATCATATCTTTCAAAACTTGGCTGTGAATGGAGGAAAGAGGGATTTTCCATCTCACCAGAGTGAATCAGAATGAAGACAATTTTAAGAGGGACATCACAAGCCACTGCCTGGGATCTTTGAGTATCCTCCAGGGGTATTTCTAGGCAGCAGAAAAATAACCCAGACCTCTGATGCAGATGAGCTTGTCTTGTGAAGGAGCGAGTTGGGCTCATTCCAGCAGTGAAGGCAAAGCAGGGTGAGCTCAACACACATTCCCAGCCCACCCCGGGCTTCTGGGATGAAGGAGCCAGAACTGAGCTAAAACCTTCCCTACCATTTGCTCTGTTTTAGATGATGGCTGTGGGTGGCCACAATCACAAACTGCTTGGCCTTATTAAAAACAAATGGAAAACCAAAACAATTCCCCATTCAGAACAATCACTTAGGCCCATGTTTTCCTTTAACTCTCATTCCAGGGACTTGGAGAGCTCTGGTTTCTGTGTGTTCCACTGCTTTTCTTGACCTGATATCCAAATGCGTGAGAACTACAGAGCAGGAGCAGGGCAGGGGCAGCTGGAAGGGTGGAGGTGAGGGAGAATGGTGGGCAGGAGGAACAGAGGAGCCATGGGAGGGTCTGGGCTTGGCTTTACTCGGGCTCTGTGGCATTCTTCAGGCTTTGGCTTTTTATGCTCTTTTTGCTGGAGGAGGTTTTGGAGACAATTTTCACACCTGGGTTGGTGCCTTTTGCACTTCCAGAGCTGAAATTCCCTCCACTGGTGCTCAGGGCGCTGCTGCCACCCCCGGCATGGCTGTAGCTGCCAGCAGAGCCCAGACCACTCCCTCCTCCAAATCCACCTCCAAGACCACCTCCAGCCCCGAGTCCAAGTCCTCCTCCGCTTCCAAAACTGTAGCTTCCTCCTCCTCCTCCTCCACCACCAGATCCAAGACCGAAACTGCTCCCGCCGCCTCCTCCAAGGCCAAAACCATTTCCAACACCTCCTCCAAGACCAAAGCTGCTTCCACCACCTCCTCCAAGGCCAAAACCACTTCCGCCGCCTCCTCCACTCAGGCTCAGTCCACCAAATCCTCCTCCTAAGCCAGTTCCACCAGAAATGCCAGAGCTGGAGCTGATGACTGCTGCAAGGAAAAGCAACCAGAGGGTTGGATATCTGCTTGGCAGGCATGGAATCTAGGATGGGGTGAGGTGGGATGGGAGGGGATGGGAGGGGATGGGAGGGGATGGGAGGGGCACTCCAGGAAGGGGCAGCTACAGTTTCTCTGGGGAGTCACCCAGTTCCAGGAAGCACCATCATCAGGACCTTGATCCACAGGACTCAAACCCAACTTTCATCCCCTGCACAAGCCCATAATGACAGGGGAGGGCCCCAAAAGTCTTATGTGGGGCAAAACTTCCCTTTTCCCATGGTTTCTCCCAGGCCTTGTTCCCAAAGCCAAACTTTGGGATCTAGAACTATCATACTTACAGTAGCTGATGGGGTTCAGTCCCTCCCCACTGAGCCTGTTGGGGGATTAGAGAAGATTAGAGCAAAATTATGGATACAGGCAGAAGAACCAATCTCTGATGGGAAAAGTGACAGTCACTACTATCCCCACAAGGATTTTGCTCCCACCTGCTCTCCTCGCCCTCCAGCAGCTTTCTGTAGGTCGCAATCTCAATGTCCAGGGCCAGCTTGACGTTCATGAGCTCCTGGTACTCCCGGAGCTGCCGGGCCATGTCAGCCTTGGCTTTCTGCAGGGCGTCTTCCAGGTCAATCATCTTTGCCTTGGCGTCCTTGAGGGCCATCTCCCCACGCTCCTCAGAGTCTCCGATGGCCGTCTGCAGGGTGGCACACTGCAAGGCAGATGGGGGGGCTTGGAAAGCTGCTCTTCCCTTTGGGTGAGAGTCATCCAAGGAAGAAACCTATTCTGGCTGGGTCATTCATGGAAAATGCTCCAGCTGAGCTAACATGGCTGGAGTTGAAATGCCAGGCTGGCAATTATGACTTAATAGTTAAATTTTACATTGTGAAACCCTTTCCAGGAGGGAATTCAACACCTTTAACGAGGCTGGAAAAGTCCCTAACCAGCAAAGCTGAGCTGTGGTATTGAGGGACAACAGAATGGGGCTCTGTTGGCTCCTTTTGCCATTCCTACCTGGTTCCTCGTGTTCTCTATCTCAGAGCGGATCCTCTGGATGAGCCGGTTGAGCTCTGAGATTTCACCCTTTGTGTTGCGCAGGTCATCACCGTGTTTCCCAGCCGTGGCCTGCAGCTCCTCAAACTGATGTGAGAAGGAAGACGTAACCTGAACCGTCTGAGGTGTCTGGCTGGACAAGACATGGCTCAAACAGCCCCTCTTAGGGGCAGCAGGGATTTTGTGTGGCATTGATGGGTCAGCTCACCTTGGTTTGGTACCAAGCCTCGGCCTCAGCGCGGCTCCGGTTGGCGATGTCCTCATACTGAGCTTTGACTTCGGCAATGATGCTGCTCAGGTCCAGGTCCCGGTTGTTGTCCATGGACAGGATGACAGCAGTGTCGGACACTTGGGCACTGAGCTGGGCCAGCTCCTGTGGGAAGCATACGGGAGCTGCACTTACCTCTCCCAACCCTCAGAGTGGTGGCATTCCCCAGCCAAGGACAACGGCAGGACAGGAATCGGGGATTTGTCCATACCGCCTCGTAGAGGGCTCGAAGGAAGTTGAGTTCATCACTGAGGGCATCCACCTTGGCCTCCAGCTCCACCTTGTTCATATAAGCAGCATCCACATCCTGGAAAAGAGCAGCTGTGGGGACACCTGTGGCACCTGGATCCTCTTCTCAGCCAGGAAGAAATTCCTAGCCACAGCCAAGAAACGGCCAAGCCTGAAGATGAGGCTGCCCCTTTCCCTGCTGCCTGGTAGAGAATGCTTGGCACATCCCACTGGAAGACCACCAAGATGGCATCTCTTGCCCCAGAAAAGTGCTTTGTGTAATTTTGAAGTGGATAATGAGGGAGGTCCTGGCTCTTTGGCCTTGGTACCTGGGATTCCCAAGCATGACTGATCCGTTTTCTCTCTACATGGTCTGTTTTTCACCTGTGTGTGTTGTGGGACCGGACAGGGAGGAGATTTTCCTTCCTTCCTACAAGCCACTCTATTCCTTTCCCGCAATACCATGAAAAAATGGTGATTTAAAATCCTTCTAAGGATGAGGATACAGCTCCATGAGATCTCCCACCCCTCAGGATATTCCCAGTTTGTGCAATAGTTGGGGTTGGCTCAGCATCTGCAGCACCTCCTGTCTCACCCACCTTCTTGAGCACCACAAATTCATTCTCTGCTGCTGTGCGCCGGTTGATTTCCTCTTCATATCTACAGGGATAAAGGGAAAGAGGTGCTGGATCAGACCTCGGGAAGAAGAACAGGTAGTACTGCAAAGTGATCTGGACTGGGGGTGGCATCTCCAAATCAGCCTCCTGGGAACTGTCCAGCTCCAACGTGTGAGATTCCCCTTTCTCAAAAGGCTGAAAGGACATTTTTGACTTAATGCAGATGGAACAAGGAAGGTAAAGCTGGTTTAGAGGATTTTCCTTTGCAACAGCTATCACAAGGTACTGTGTGCTGTGTGCTGGCTGAATCTCCATTTTTTAATGGGAAAAATGTTGATGGACCCTTTTTGGTGCTGTTGAGGAAAATGGGTCCTGCAGGGAGAGATACCTCTGAGCATGGGGTATTGGATGTGATTAGTGATGCTCTGTGTTACAGGTTGGAGCACAAACTGGAGACACTTTTTCCCCTTTCCTAGAGAAATTTCCATTAATACTTCAGTTTGGATGTTTGACTTTCAGAAATTGAAAGTTTTGACATGAATCATAGAACCATGGAATTACAGAATCATAGAACCACAGAATCATAGAATTATAGAATCACAGAATCCTAGAATTACAGAATTATAGAATCACAGATTCAGCTGAGTTGGAAAGGACCCATGAGGATCCTTGAATCCAACTCCTGTCCCTGCACAGGACACCCCACCAATCCCATCCTGTGCCTGAGAGCATTGTCCAAACACTGCTGGAGCTCTGGCAGCCATGGGACCATTCCCTGGGGAGCCTGGGAAGTGCCTAACAACCCTCTGGGTGAAAATTCCTGCTGCTCAGTGTTCAGCTGAACCATTTACACCCCATTTCATACTCACTTGTTTTTGAAGTCCTCCACAAGGTCCTGCATGTTCTTCAGCTCCCCATCCATGCGTCCCCGCTCATTGAGCAGGTTGGCCAACTGCCGCCGCAGGTTGTTGATGTAGGCCTCGAACAGCGGGTCCAGGTTGCTCTTGCTGGAATTGTTTTTTTGGCCCTGCTCCTGCAGAAGGGTCCATTTGGTCTCCAGCACCTTGTTCTGCTGCTCCAGAAAGCGAACCTGAGCGTTGGGAAGCAGAAGAGGTTTAGGCAGAAGATACCTGTGAGCTGACAGCCAATATTCAACACTGGCAGTGATGCATGGCAGGAGCCAAAGGATTCCTGAGCTAAGAGTTTCCAAGCTGGGAATATCCTCTGGATTATCCAGGGCTATGTTAGCCCAACTTGTAGCTGAGCAAATCCACCCCCAGTGGACAGTTCTCTTCAGAGACAATTTGATTGAGGAAGCCAATGAGCAATGGTAAGAAAATTTGGGTTCAGCTCTTTCTTCACCAGACAGTGAAGTTCTTCTTTCATGCCCTCTGGGGTTTTTTTCTTTGTAAGATATATATCTTTCTTCATTAAAGCCAAGGTCTGAGTACTAATGCTAAAAGGCTTAATTACCTTTTCTTTTGCTCACACATACAACATATTTGTCCAATTAAAAGCCGAGGAAGGACTTGAGTGGTTGAGTCAATTGAGTCAATATAAAAAGGATTTTATCTTGCAGGCAATAAACAACAAAGACCAAGACATCTGCTGTGATTGCCCAGAGAGAGAGCTGGGTTGAGCCACTAGAGCTGGACCCAAAAGTGACTTAATCCATTTCAACTAATCTCTGTTATTTCCCAGGCACAAAACCTGGACCTAATCCCATTACTTCAATTTTCTTGTCTTGTTTTCTCCTCTGTCAATGTTCAGAAGGACATTATTGTTTGAGAGAGTTAACAAAGACATGCAGGGAGGAAATGAGTGAAAGACTGGAGATCTCTGAAGTGATATTTTTGTACCTACTAGATCCTCACTCCCCCTCTACCACAGATCGACAGCACCCAACGAAGTCTCACCTTGTCGATGAAAGAAGCAAATTTGTTGTTGAGGGTCTTGATTTGCTCCTTCTCATCTTTCCGCACCTGTTGGATGTTTGGATCTATCTCCAGGTTCAGCGGTGCCAGGAGACTCTGGTTTACAGTCACTTCTTGGATTGTACCCACTCCAGATGGCCCACCAGAAAATCCTGGGGGGTTCCTGCCACCACCCAGCCCCGCAGGGAATCCTCCCAGACCCCCCAGTCCACCAAAGCCAAGCCCTCCACCACCTCCATGACCACCACCATAGCCAAGCCCGCCAGCACCTCCACCAAAGCCAAATCCACCACCTCCACCACCAAGCCCCAGCCCAAGGCCACCACCAGCTCCACCACCACCAAATCCACCAGCTCCACCACTGCCAAGCCCACAGCCACCCCCTCCGCCGCCACCCCCCAGGCCAGAGCCAGCAGCTCCACTTCCAAAAGCAGCTCGGAAGCTGCTTCCAACCCCGATGGAAATCCTCTTGCTACCACCAAGGTTGTAGAGGCTCCTGCTGCCAAAACCTCCACCACCGCCAGAACTGCCACCACCACCTCCTCCAATGAGCCTCCCAAAGCCACCTCCTCCTCCTCCTGATCGTGCCACAGACACAGAGCTAAAGCCAGCCCTGTTGCTGCTGGGAATTATGGCCGAGGCAGCGCTGTAGGATCGGCCTCCACCTCCTGCCCTCATGCTGAGTGTCCGATTCATCGCGGCAGCAGAGAAGGGCTCCACGCAGCCAGAGAGACTCTGCAGCTCTCTGAGGAAAGCAAATACAGGTGCCCCTTTTATCCCCCAGGGATCTGGGCTTGGCTGCATGGAAGTCCAGTGATCAATTTAGTGCCTTCATGGTTTTGACATGCCAGGAGGCAGCTGTCTCCCTGAGACTTGTTAAACCTTGATTGCACCCAAACACACCTCCTGGGGCTGGATCTGCTCAGCTGGAAGAGTTATCTAACACCCAGATTTCTCGCAGGGAGAGCTCAGCCTGATGCAAAACCTCTGTCTCCTTGCAGAGATGAATTATTTTATTTTGTATTATTTTGCCTAACCCTGGAAGTGTCTGAGGCCAGGTTGCGAGGGGCTTGGAGCAACCTGGGTTAATGCAAGGTGTCCCTGCCCATAGAGGGGATGGAATGAGATGGTCTTTGAGATTCCTTCCAACTCAAACCATTCTGGGATTCCATGATTCTATAATTTCCTTACCGTGAAAGAAAATAAATTTTAAATGTTATAAAGCCAGAAATAATGTCTTGGAATCCCAATTCTACTTAAAAGATGCAGCACATCAACACAGAGATCAGTGGAGAGTCCTCTGGACTAACTCAAGTGAAAGACAGTGAGAACAAAATGGTTAAATCTGAACAAAAATAATTCATGGGGTTTCTTCACCTGAAGGCAGAAAGCAGCTTGATGTTCATGAAACCTGACATCACTTCTGGGACTCTAACTTATCCAGTTTGCAGTTCCTACTCCCTGGGCAGGGACCATCTCTTTCGTTTGACTTGACAAAGAGGTCCTGATCAAGTTTTCCTCTTTCTCCTTTCCAGATGTAAATACCACCTCAAATTTTGCCCGTTTGTATTCAGTATTTAGCCTATGGCAGGCTTTGTAGGCTTTTCCTCTGGATATTTGTATTTCCAGAGGACAACTCCATTCCACACAGAGGCTGTGTTGTAATTTCTCCAGCTCGCTGATGATGTGATTGATGCATTTTCATCTTGACTTAAAAAACATTTCAAAAAAAGAGGCAGATTTTCTCAAAAACTCTCTGCCCAGCTCTGTGGAATGATGTCATTTGCCCACTTTAGGATGTAGTCAGTCCTGAGTTTCTGGCTCTCTCTAGCTCTGATTTCTTTTAAAGACCTTCGAACCTTCCATCCAAAATGCTGCCAAAAGAGGATTTAATTTTTTTATTTATTAAAAATACTCCCACAAATTCTCCTCATTTTGCTTCCTGGAGTCCTTGGGAAAAAAAGATAAATTCAACAGGGTGTGGTGACATTTTCTGGCATCTCAGACTTTGTGGAACTGCAGTGTTGAGAGTATTTTATCCCTTGCATGCCAGAGCTCAGCTGGTTTTCAGCATGGGGCTGCCCTGGTGGCTTTGCCTGAATTCTGCAGGTCTGGAGCTTAAATATATTTACAGGACAGGACTCTACTTGTCTTTCAAAACACATCCCTGTGCCCCAGAGCTACAAAACCATTAAGGAGCTAAAATCCCACTGGCTTCTCTGGAAGAACATTTAAACAGGTGCTACTGAATACAGAAGACAAAATATCTGATTATCGCTGAACAAATGCTGCTGGGCAGGCTCGAATGGGAGAGCTGGGGCACTGAAAGAGAATTTCCCTTTGCAGTGAGAAATTATTCCAGGATGGTGCAAGTCAGCTTGTTTCTTTTTGGAAAATGAGGGTCTGAACCTGGAATGTCACTTGAAATTCATGAGCATCCCTTGCCTCAGTGATTTGCATAAAATTCAAAGCCAGGGTGCGATGGGAAAATGAGATTTTGTCTTCATGGTTCCTTGACCCCAGTAAAGGCAGCTTGTCCTGAAGCTGAAGAACGGGTTCAGATCAGATGTTAGAGCTGAATGAATGTAATGGGATTAAAGGTGGGGCTGCCAAGAAGAAAGAGGGAATTGTCACTTCAGGCTCCCACACTTTTCTCCCTGCGGCTTGTTATCCACAGGGTATGTGAGCGAGGCAAAGGCCATCTGAAAAATGCTCCCTTTCCTTCCTGGGGTGGTTGGTGGTGTGGAGGAGCCAAGGGCTGGGGCTCCAAACCCAGAGGCAGATGCGGCATTTTCATGTCTGTTTGGATCAACTCTGCCAGGCTCTGGGCTCAAGCTGAAAGAGGGAAAGTCAAAGTTAAATATATGGAAGAAATTCCTCCCTGAGAGGGTGAGGAGACCCCTGGAATGGATTTCCCAGAGAAGCTGTGGCTGCCTCATCCCTCAAAGGGTCCAAGGCTAGGCTGAATGGGACTTGGAGCAACCTGGGACAGTGGAAGTTGTCCCTGGCCATGGCAGGGGGTGGAATGAGATGGTTTATGAGAGCCTTCTAACCCAACCATTCTGTGAATCCATAGTTTTGGACTCTATCAATTTACAAAAGGGTCTGTTCAGATTTACACTGTGCAGGATTTGACCTCCATCCACCCCAAACCCACATTCCTGGTTTTTTTCTCTCCAAAATACCCTGATCTGCATGAACATCTTCAAGCAGGCAGCAGCAAACATGGCTTTTGCAATAGCTGGGAGTTGAGGATAAGGATGATTAAAGGTTTTTTCCCAGAAATGCAAGAGCTGCCAGACTGCTTTTGCCCCCTGGGGAGCTGGCTGGTGTTTGGTGTTCAGGTATTGCTTTGCAGGGAGATGATCAACATAAATTATGACCTGTTGGGGCACTGGAAGCTTCTTGTTTTGGGTGTTTCTGCTTGGTATTTACATAGAAATGAGATGGAGCCTGAGTCGTGTTCATGGAGCAGAAAAGATGAAGACGTTTCCAAAAACATCTTTAGCAGAGTAAGTTTTGCTTTCTCACCAAGGGCTGACCCACTTGGCTTTCACCACCCCCCAGTGAACTGTAGCATTTATTAAAACAGAATTAGTGCTCTGCTCCCTGCTGATCACATCCAATAAACCACGAGGGGAGCCAGAATGCCCAGTGCTGGGAGAGCAGCAAAAGCCAGAGCTCATCCCATGCTGGGTTCATTCCCATCCCACCAGCAAGGACAGACTGAGTCTGGGATGGGGGCTGAGCTCATCCTCCAACCCTGCAGAGGTCGAGGGAAAGAAGCCGTGAGTCAGCGGGGAAGTCTTGGAAGCAGAGTGGGCCATGGGGGAATAAATTCCAGCCCCTGGTTCTTGGTGAGCCTTTCATGGGCACATGAACCTGCCCACACCCTGTGCTGCTCCAGGCTGGACACAGGGATTTCTCCAAGGGTGATGCAGAGCTGGCTCAGGGGCTGTTGGCTGTACCACAGGGAGCTGTGGGAAGGGAGGAGCTGCAGGGCTGGCTTGTTTTCCTGTGATTCCAGCTGTCCATCCAGCTGGGCTGAGCTGTCACCATGGCAAGATCCTCCCAGCCAAGTTATAGAGATCCATCAGGGGGTCACTGTCCAGGGGAATTAGGAGCCCTGCAGAAGTCCAGGAGTGTTGGGACAACACTCAAGCATCTGGTGGGACTTTTGGGGTGTCCTGTGAGGACTGGGATTCAATGATCCTTGTGGGTCCCTTCCCACCCAGAATACTCCATAATTCTATGAACCTCATAGAGAAAATGAGAGGACTATGTGTTTTCTCCTAAATCCCAGTTTCCTAAAATTGTGAGAGAGGGTTTTCCCACCCTGGAAGGGATGATGGAGGGGCATGTCTAGCCACATCTCCAGACCCTGATTTTTGTGTGAGTTCACATATTTTAAGGAATGTGGTGGTTGAGGAAGAAGCCCCTGGTACTGCATTTTGGGAAACTGCACTTTGCTCTTACTTCTAAAATCAGCCCACTCTCGTGAGAGGGTTTCACAGGTGTGGTGTGGGATTATTTTCTTGTTCCTCTCGGAGCTGGTTCTCACTGATTTCCTTAAACAAGGGCATGGCTGCCTTTTTATTCCATCTCCAGAAATCCCAGACACTGTGAGAGATCCCAAGCAAACTGCATACCCACGGATGGTTAAATAACCTCTTTTCCAGACTTCCTTGTGGCCACACTAATCAGTGGATGGAATAAAGGTATGCAAAGATGCTTCAGGAAGGAGAGCAGACAAAACCTTCTTGAAGCTCCAAACTCCACCTATTTGGAGACTCGGGTTTGAGGAAATTTCTTTGATTTGCAATATGAGGGAGGGAAATAAAGCCCAGGCAGTGCAGCATGAATTATGCATGGAGTTTATTGAAGGTACAGCTGAAAGTCTGGAGTAAGCGAAGGGTAATAACTCTGTTCACTTACACATGAAAAGCTTTAACTCCGTCTATTGCACACAGGAAAAACAACACATGCATTTAACTACAGAAATATAAGGTGCTCATTGGGGTGTAATTAAAATCTGCTCTACCAAACGCAATGTAGCAAGCTGGACCAATTTGCATAAGCATTCCCAACCCTCTTGTAAACAGGAAAAATTGGATTTTCTTCTGTCATTAAAGAACTAAATTACAGCTGCAGCTTTGTCTTGGACAATTAAATTGTGGCTTCTCTCTCTGAAGTTGGAATGACCAAATTTTTCATCCTTTTGCAATAGCTGCATTAGAAGTCTCTGCTGGAAAGGGGTCAAGCAGGGAAGGGTGACTGAAAAGCCAAGATGATGAGTGGAGACAGGGATAGTCTCTGAAATTAAAATCTCACCTGGCTGAGGGGGGCAGGGGGGAATTTCCCCTAAGAAATACATCAGGGAGAGGGTAGGTTTTGTCAGGCTAAGGGTTTAGGCAGAGCGATGTCCTAGCGCATGGTTCTGTGATCCCTGTGGCTGTCAGAGGGAGGGGGAATACTGTTTTATTGCAGAAATGCTGATTATTATAAAATCTGCCGTGCCGGGCCCCGCCGGTCTCTACCGGGTCGTCCTGACCACGCGCACGGCTGTGCTGAAGCGGTTGCCGCAGACCCCCGGGGTCCCGGGGATGAGCACGGCCCCGGGGCCGCACTGCTCCACCCCCGCGCACACCACGTTGCCCAGGTTGCCCAGGTTGCCCAGGTTGCCCATCCCGGCGGCGCACTGGACTCCGTCCACCCCGGTGAGCACTTCCCTCCCCACGCAGCTGACCGCGCTCCTGGCCCCGAACCCTGCCCCGACCTTGGGGACGCAATCCACGCTCCGGGTGCTGAACCCGGCGTTGCCGAAGGACGAGACCATGCCCAGCCCCGCGCCGGCCGCTCCGGTCTTCACGGTGCATTTGCCTCCGATTCCAGACAGGGATCGGCACTCCCCGACCGTGCCCCCGCCGCTGACCACGGCTGCGGGAGAAAAACAGGCTCGGTCACGCCCAGAGCAGCGAAAACCCGGCTTAGAAGGAGCTTTACAAGCTTAAAAAATCAAGGAAATCAAGACGGGGTTCATTAACTCACCTACGCTCACAGGGTTGCCGGTGCATATCCTGTCAAGGAAAGAAATGTCTCAGAGGTGTATTTAGGGACATATTTCTCAAATTCACAGGCAAATAGAGCCCAGCCACTGCCTCCTTAGAAACCTGACATTCCTTCGACTCTTTAGGTGCACCCTGCTGAGAGGCGCTTGTTCAAATTGCCCACCAAAGCACTGCAGGGTTGGGTCCCTAATTCCACGGTCACACTAATATCCCATCCTCTTTTTGGATGAGAGTGTGATCCCCTCTGCACCCAGTGGGAGGGAAAAGGGACCCTGCTCCCCTCTGCAGCCGTGGGTGCAGGATTTCTTTCTCCTCCCCTTGTCTTTTGCTGATCATCCTTACAAGGTGCATCCAGGGCTGCTCCTACCTGCTCTCTTCTCCCTCCAGCAGCGTCCTGTATGTGGCAATCTCAATGTCCAGGGCCAGCTTGACATTGAGCAGCTCCTGGTAGTCCCTGAGCAGACAGGCCATCTTGTCCTTGGCCTGCTGCAGAGCTGTCTGCAGGTCAACCAGCTTCTGCCTGGCATCCTTGAGGGCGCAGTCTCCTCGTTGCTCAGCATCACAGATGGCTGTCTGCAGGGCTGAGATCTGGGGACAGCGACAGGAGGACATTCCCACAAAACTTCAGTCAAGTAAGGTAAAGCCCATCCAGTCCCATCTCCTGCCAAGGGTAGGAACACCTTCCACTAGCCTGGGCTGCTCTAAGCCACATCCAACCTGGCCTTGGACACTTCCAGGCACAATTCCTCTGGGCAAGAAGGCAGCCAAGGGTGATATTAAGGGTTATCTCCACAGTGTTGCTCATATATTTCTCAGCCAGGAAGCGCCAGAGAGCCAAGATTTAGGCTGAACTTGTGGTGACCAAGCTATTTGGGATGAAGGGGATGGGATCTGTTGGCTGCAGCCTGGTGGGAACCCACAGCAAACACTTATTCGGGTACCGCCAAACCAACGCACTTCTTATTTGCAAAGTGAGAAATAAATCTGCTTTTTTTGTGTTCATGAGCAGCAGATGAGAAGTTAAAATAGACCTAATCTGGGGCAGGGGGTTCTTTGCAGCTCCACAGGGTGGGAGCTGGTAGGACAATGCCCTTTGACGGAGGAGCTGCACTCCCAGGTGGATCCATCCCTTGGTCCTACCTGTTTCTTCACGTTGTCCGACTCACACTGCAGCTTCTGGATCATCCTGTTGAGCTCAGCAATCTCACTCTGGTTGTTCCTCAGGTCATCACAGAACTTGCCCCGGCTGCTGTGGAGTTCCTCCAGCTGTTGCATGGGAAGGGGATGATGTCAATGCACCCAAATCCCCCTTCCCAGGGCCCCCACCTTCCCAGGAGGTGGAAATCTCTGCAGCTGCACCAGGGTCGGTGTCCCCAGGGCACCACCCAGACATGGCCTCAGTCTGGATAAGGCAAGAGTCTCAGGGGAGTCCTGGACTTGCTGATCTTGGAGGTCTTTTCCAGACTCAAGGTTCTATGATTTGCCCTTTGGGAAGTAATGATGCTCCTCAGAGTGCACGAAGGGGACATCTCTGAACACTCTGATCTGCTCTGCTTGTACTGAAATGTCTCAAACCACACTTTTAAAGTTGGTTTGTGTTTGGGGTTTTTTTGGTACAACTTTCTTGAGCAAACTGAAGCCAATACACAGTGTGAGACAGGTTAAAGTTGCATCATGGAGGATGGGAATGGTCTCGGGAATGGTCTCAGAAGTGGTCTGTCACAGAAATTCATGGAATACTCACCCTGGTTTGGTAGAAAGCCTCCACCTCGGCCTTGCTCTTCTGGGCAATCTCCTCATAGCAGCACTCCACGCTTTTGATGATGCCCTCCATGTCCAGGTCCCGGCTGTTGTCCATTTGCACGATGACAGAAGTGTCACACAGCTGACAGTCCAGCTGAGCCCTCTCCTGCAGGACCAGAGCATCAGTTCCATTCCCGCAACCAGCCTCAGCCAGGCCAGCAGCAACCCCAGCCAGGGGGGGTCTGGTTGGAGGAGGTTCTCCCCTGAACTCCCCACATGGGGTTTTCCAGTTGGCCGACTTGTGTGTCCAGCAAGACCTGGCAGCTGGGACCTGTTTTGGTGGCACAACATGGGATGGCTACGTGCAGTTCCCTAAGGAAGGGTGGGGAATCCTGATGAAGCAAGCCACTTCTGCATTCCTGGCTGTGCCAGTGCTCTCCTGGATTGGGAATCCTCATGTTCTTTGAGCCCCACTGACCCCTGCTGAGGGGGTTTAGCTCAAAAATGTGTCAATGCAAAGTGTCCCCTCTGTGTTTTGTTAAAAACTTGTGGAATTTTAAACAGAAGTGTTATTTTCATAAAAATATTTTGACTACTGAAAAAAAAAAAAAGTGCTAGAAACCCAGGTCAACCCAGGGATGATTTGGACTAGAATTTGAGAGGTTTTCAGGCAAAATATCCCTCCCCTTGTGGGCAGCAAAGTAGCAACCAAGACACTCTTTGCCTTCCCAAAGTAGGTGTGACAGCATTGTTATCAAATACATCTAAAAGACATAGTTTTGGGCTGCAATTCCAGGATTTTCAGAAAAGACACCTTTCCCTTCACTCTTGGTGTAAGACTTGGGTGGGGAGGGCAGGAGATGATGCCTCACCCCAGGGGGCAGATTGGGCCAGGAGCTCTTACCTCGGCGTAGATGCACTTGAGGAACTCCAGCTGCTGCCGCAGGAGACCCACCCTCACCTCCAGCTCCTCCTTGGTCAGGTAGAGACAATCCACATCCTGGAGAGATACCAGGAATTTGGTGAAAAGAGGTGAAGGAACAACTGTGGCAAATCCCAGGTTTTCTTTAGATTAGGAGAAAACCCCACTATTTCCAGCCCTTAGCACTATGTGGGTTTGGGCTTCATGTCCTGTAAACCTCAGAGGGGCCCTCCAGATTCCTTGGGTTGTCTCAATTTTGGGGCGTCACACTATGCCATGGTGCCAGGACCCCCCACTTCTCCCACTGACCCCAGGCCCAGGGTTTGCCCACCCTTATCTGGCTCTGACTCACCTTCTTGAGCACCACAAACTCATTCTCTGCTGCTGTGCGCTTGTTGATCTCATCTTCATACCTGCAGGAAAGCAGAGCAGGGGATGCTGAGCCCTGGGGGTCCCATCTCCATCATCCAACCATCCAGTGCAGACCGTGGGAAATGAGACTTCACTTTGCACCTCATTTTTTATCATTGTTTTTCCTTCATTGCTGTTTCTTACCCCCTCACTGGGTTTTACTCAGCAGTTTTAGCCATGCCAGTGGTTTGGGTGGCTGGAGTCAGAGGACAGAAAATCCAGCCAAACCACCAGAAATGCAAAGCTGGAGGCTTGGGTTGCTGCTTCCAGCCCTTCTGCTTTGTGAGATGTTTTTCCAAAGCATCCAGGACTGTGCTCAGAGTGTTTATGGGGAGACTGGCCAAAATGCCCCAGGGGAAGTTCAGGAGCTTGAGCAACCTGTGAAACTCCAGAATGCAGGGGTAGCACAGTCAGGGCATAATGAATCAGTAATTGGGACCTGCAAGAACTTTCACAAGATGCTGATTCTGTGAGTTGACCGGCTCGATGGTGGCTCAGCAAGAAAATAGCATCTGAAATTACGAACTCTGGGGAAAGTTGATCCAGTGACCTTTGTGGCTTAGCAGAGCACACGGGTAGATATTAAGGAGTATCTACAGCTTAGATTAAAGAAAAGAAATTCCCACATTCCCTCTGGGAAGAGAGAATGAATCCCAACATGATGTGGGTAAAGAGTGGAGTGGAGAAAATTGGCTGAGGGTTTTGTTTGTTTTGTGGGAATGGATGGCACTGGGGAAAACACAGGCACAGGTGGTGGGGAGATTTGATATGGCAAACCACAGGGCTGTGCAGGAGGCAGAGGAAGAGTGGTTTCTTATCCTGCTCCATAAGAAAACTGGGCTTGAAAACATTTCCCAGTCCATCTCCAGTGCAGCACTGGATGCCCAGTGCAGGAAACTCGCCCAGTACTGTAGTGCCCTGCCCTGTGCCCCAGTTTTTTGATCCAACCAGTGCAATTTCCTTAGATTCACACTCAGAGACACCACCCAGCCCAGCAACATCCACGTCTGCAACTTCCCTGTGTGTGACTTACTTGCACTTGAACTCCTGAACCAGGTCCCGCAGGCACCGCTCCTCGTTCTCCAGCCGCTCACGCTCCCCCATCACACACTCCAGCTGCTTCCTCAGGTTGCAGATGAAGTTCTCAAACACAGGTTCCAAGTTTCTCCGGGATGCTGGGAGCACATACTGCTGCAGCAGCTCCCACTTGGTGGTCAGCACCTTGTTCTGCTGCTCCAGCAACCGCACCTGGGCAGGGAAGAGATGGGAGACTCAGGTTCTCCTTTCCCAGGGCTTCTGTACTTCCCAAAGGGAAAAGGGAAAATCAGATCTGAATTGCAAATGGTCAGGTGCTGCTGTCTCAGGGGGTTGAGTGGGACCAGCATCTTCTCTGAGCTAAACTGGTCCCACCCAGGACTCGAATCTCAGGCTGAGCAACATCAGTGCCTTCACTCTGCATGGAGGCCAAGCCTGGGTTCAGCCAATGCTTGCTCAGCCAGACACCTCCACTCCTCCCCCAGAACTGGATCCTCGGCCTCCCGATGGGCCCAGGGCAGTAACAAGTCTTTCTCAGCACTAAAAGCTCCATCCAGGAGCTCATTGGGATGCATCTGATTTAAACTCCAATCGTGGATACTTATCATGCCTTTCCATTTCTAGATTAAAGGGCTCTCTAGGAGCTTGATGGGTCATGAATAAGTCATTTTACAAATGGGAAGAAGCAGGAGTTGCTGCTCCTGGGTGGATTCAGTTTTTCCGGTTGCAGAACAACTCTCCAGGAAAATGAAGATCAGATCAGACAGAGCAGATTTTCTTTGCTGTTTGAAAAATTCTTTCCCATAACAGCTCTCTAAACAATCATGAAAACCCTTAAATGTAGCCAAGAAAAAATGATAAATTACATCTTTTTAGGAAATCACCAAATCATTTTGTACACAGAGTGGAGGGACAGAGAAATTAAAATAGTTCCTCCCATTTTAGTTAAATTCATCCTTCCACATCACCTTCATGAAACACAAACTATCTTAAGAATGCAGAAGTCCTTTGGAGTTTATAGATTTGTGAGAGCAGGAGTTTATAGATTTGTGAGAGCAACATCAGATTATACACTTGAAATAAAATTTCCTATCCTTCAGTGTCTTCATCTCATCACTCACAGGTTTGGGTTTACTATATCCCTGGAGCTGGTCCTGACCACTTTAGCAGGTTGGTGACCATCCAAAGGTACAACACTGGTGGTGTTGCCTTGGTGAAAGGCTAAAATCCAGAGGGTCTCCAGGCCAGGACCACCATGCCTCATAAGAAACGTTTAAATACCAGGGCACCAGGAGAAATAGCTCCCCATGTTGTTTCTGGGACATGCACCCTTTGGAGCTGAGGGACACGGGGTGGGGAAAGCAGGGTCTCACCTTGTCGATGAAACAGGCAAACTGGTTGTTGAGGTTCTTGATCTGCTCCTTCTCGTGGGTCCGCACTTGGCACTCCTCGGGGTCCACGCCCACACACAGGGGCTTGAGGAGCTCTGGGTGGATGCTGACGCCGCGAATCCCCTCGGACCTCCCTCCGCCGAGGCCAATGCTGATGCCACCGCCGTAGCCCCCCACGGCCACGCCATCCCCCAGGCCTCTGTAGCTGCCCAGGCCCCCGAAGCTCGCACAGTTCCCAAAGCCCACGACGGTGCCAAAGCGGCCCCCGCCGTAAGCGACGCCGCAGCGCCCGACACCGGCACCGCCGTAGACGCCGCTGCGGCAGCTCCCACCGAAGGAAATCCTTTGCCCTCTGCCCAGGTCACAGACACTGCGGCTGCTGAAGCCACCGATCCCACACCTCCGTCCCACGGTCTGGCAGACGGAGGCCGAGCTGCTGTTGGCCCTGCCCAGGCCGCAGACGGCGGATGCCGAGGAAAAGCCTCGTCTTCCCAGGATGGAGCCAGAGGTGTAGCACTGTCGGCTCATGGTGGCTGGGGTGGGTGGGTGGTGACAGCGACGCGGAGGAGCAAGACAGGAGCAGGGACTGGAAGAAGGAGATCTCCTTTAGCTCCTCTGAGGCAGAGCCCTTCTCCTTATATACATTTCAGGAGGTGCCTCAGATGCAAAAATTTAATTTATCCACTGGGTTTGGTCTGCCTGGCAGCAAGGAATGGCTTCCAACATTTTAAACCCACAGCAAACACTTCTATCTCATATGAAATAATGTGGAAATTAAAATAAACTGCTTTGCTTGCAAGCTTCAGTTTCAGGACTTATATTTTACTTAATTAATCTGCTTCCTTATTGTGTAATTATAGTTTAGCAAAATAATTCAAGGGGTTTTTATTCATGGCTTGTTTACGGTTTGGTTTCACCACAGCGTTTAATTACATTTCAGGACCTCCTGCAAAATGTCGTGGGGATGCCACCCCTTTCAGGGTCCATGACCAGCTCCGGGCGGGCTCTTGAGCAATGACCGCTGCTGACAGGGAGCGGGAAGGCGGATCCATCCCGGCTCAGCACTGACGTTGTTGGGAGCGCTCTCGTAAGCATTTATTCCTTCCTCTTGTGGGGATGGCTGTGGCTCTTGGAGACAATTCGGGTGCTGACCGTCAGGATGGGGTTGGTGGTTTCCGTATGGATGGAGCAGGAGCCGCATGAGGTGGTGCTGAGGATGAGTTTGGTCATGGGGAGGATGCTCTGGGAAACTGGGGGTTCACAGAATCATGGAGTGATTTGGCTCGAAAGGGACCTTAAAACTCATCTCATTCCACCCTCTGCCGTGAGCAGGGATACCTTCCACTGTCGCAGCTTGTTCCAAGCCTCATCCAACTTGGCCTTGGTCACTTCCAGGGAAGGGGCAGCCACAGCTTCTCTGGACAACCCGTGCCACAGCCCAATGGGGCTTCCACTGCCCTTTAGCATACCTGAAATTAAAGATAAGGCATTTCTGGGAAATGAGAGTGATTTGTTACTGAGTTATGTGCCATGGGAAAGTGATAAATTTTGAACATGGGCATGATGGGACCAGGACACACAGCAGATTCACTGGAACAGGAGAAGTAACAAAGAAGGGAAGTGTTACAATCAGGTTGAGAAATGTCAGGTGGAGTGAAGGTTTTGCCTGGTCATCCCTTGACACACCTTTTTGGCATTAAATCCATCCAGTAGTATCTGGTAATGAGAACGCATTGTCCCATCTTCATAAAAATTCTTAAAAAGATTTTTGAATTTGCTTGGAAACAAAGTTCCTTTTTTGTCTTAAAAAAGAGGTCTAATCACAGAAACAAAAGGGATTGCAGAGCTTGCTCTGAGAAATCTTTACATCTTTGCTGGGCAAAATTAACTGGTTCTGGGAGGACTCAGTGCTATTGTCAATGTGAACTGCACAGGAAGTCAGGAACAAGAATCAGGATATTTAGAATATTTGTGGAGTATTTCCTGGAAGGATCTTTCCTTTTTTTTTTTTTTTTTTTTTTTAGACAGATCTCATAATTGGTTTAAATGAAAAAAATACTATATTTAATTATAATCATGTAGTGGTTCCATTATAGCTGTGTTGGTCTGAGTATACACAGATGCACATTTTGCAATGAGATGTACTTTCATAGAATTGTGGAATCATGGAATGGTTTGGGTTGGAAGGGACCATAAAATTCATCTCATTCCAACTCCCTGTTGTGGCCAGAAACACCCTTCACTCTCCCAGACTATTCTCATTCGCAGATAGCTGGAGAAATCAAAGGAGCTTTTGGGCACCACATCCTTCATGTCACTTCGAGGTAACCCAGGCACTGGGACCTCTTGCATGCAAGTGAAAAGAGAAGAAATATTTTGGAGATGAGTTTTATTTTGAGCCAAAGCATTGGTGCAATCCCTGGAGAAGACTCTGGGTGTGTGAAGCCAAACATGGAGCACTGCCTGGGGCCAGGGTGTTCACGGATAGGACAGAGCATCACTGAGCCCTTAGGGAGGTCCAGACATGACCTTCATGAACTTTTTTAGGCTGGCACAATGACAGACAAGCCTAAAAGAGGGAGAAGCCAGGCTCTTGTCCTGCTTTCCATGTGGCTCAGCCCCACACAGCTGCAGGATCGAGAGCAGCTGCTGCTCTGAGCTCTGCTGCCCAGCAGAACCACAGAGAGACTGCATGTTCTCTTCATGGCAAGAAAGACACACGGCTCTTTTCCCTTGAGGACAACTTTCCAGTTTTTCCAGCTGTGAGAAATCTGCATCTGGCTGGGGTCAGGTCCCAGTTATCCCCCATATCTCTGCTCAGCCACCGTGGAGTGCCTTGCACCACATGGATGACACACATTTAGGGCTGTAGACCCTCCAAACCCCTGGTTTTGTTGGAAAACAGGGAAAATGCTGCTCATGGGACAATCACCCTCCACCAGCTGCAAGCCCTGAAATCCTTTCTTGTGTATGAAGAGTTGTCGGGCTGTTCCTCCACAACAAACCTGATCTTCAACCTCTGGCTCCTGCTCCTGTCCCTAAGAAGTGGCTTTTCCAGGTGCCCAGCCTTGCACATCAGAGGAAGTCAGTCCAGGGCAGCACCTGTGGTTTGCAGCTGCTGAGCTTTCACAAAGCTGGTTCGGAGTCACATGGTGGAGGTTCCACCAACTTCAAAGCAGGAAGGACTCCCAAGGGATTTGGGCTTCCCAAGAGAAGGTTTGCAGTGGTTTTCATGCACAGGTTGTCTTCCTTGAGACCTTTTCATGTGTCCACACTTTGTCCTGGATGGTTGTGGGTGAGATGGTGTTGGCAGAGAGGGATCCAACCTTCTTCTTTCCAAGGAGGCTATGAAACCGCTTCTCTCAGGGATTCATCTTTGATTGAAACCTACAGCTTCCACCCAGGTTTACAGGGGAAACTCCTGAGTTGCTTGGCTCTAAACATTCCTTGAGCTTTCATGAGACTTTAGAACCTTTGAGATTTACATGTGCCCAGATAAATTCATTCTACTTAAGCACCTACTAAACTGGGACCTGCTAAGCCACCCCTGCAGACAGGGAGAGCCTGGGGGCATTTCCAACCTATTGTTGGGATTCTGGATGAAAAAACCATCCAACAGCCTCCCGAGTCTGCTTTGTCCCAGTGAGAAAAGCACTTTTTAAGACCCTTTCCTTGAAAAACAGGGCTGTCAGGGCTGGTGCTGGTGGTGTGCTCCCTCCCTCCCTGCAGGCTCGGCAGTTTTTGTGGCTCCCTGCGGAAGGGACACAAAGTCACCATTAAAAGGGTTAATGAGGCCCCCAGGACACCTCCCACTGGTTTTGCTGGTCCTGCTCTCCAAAGGTGGCTGTTCCCCATCTCAAGTGCAGCTTGATTTGGCTCCCACATCAAAGCAGACAGGGATTAGTGGGGACAGGGGCAGAGATGATAGTCTGAAACTGGGAACCAGTAACCTTGCTCCACAGCCACTCCTCACCCTCAGCCTGGGTCGTCCCCGTCCATTTATGCTGCTTTGGGGCAAAGAGATGGAAAAGAATTCCTGAGGTTTCTTCCAGGCTGTCCCATGATTCCTGCCGATATGTACCGCTTGCATCTGAGGTGTTTCCAGGCACAACCTTCCCAAAACTTCACCCTTCCTTCTGCTGGACTGTGGGTGACCCGTGTGGTCCCATCACCAGTGTTGGGGTGTTTGACAGTCTGCTCAGAGAACAAAGTGAGAGAACAGGATCCACCTGTGTACCCTGGCAGCCAGGAGGGACATCACCTCCTGGGGGCACCAGGCCCAGCCTGGCCAGGCCAGGGAGGAGGATTGTCCTGCTTGGCTCTGGGCTGAGGCAGCCTCACCTCCATTTGGGGAGCAGATTTGGGTGCCACAATATTAGGAAGAACTAAAGGTGTTGGAGAGGGTCCAAAGGAGGGACATAGGGATGGGGAAGGGTCTGGAGGGACCACATGAAGTGAGCTTGGAGGAGACTGAGGGAAGACTCCTCGGGGGCTGCGTCTTCATCTCAAGGGGCAACTCTAATCTCTGCTCTCTCTGAGCAGGGACAGGCCCCAGGGAACAGCTGGAGCTGTGTCAGGAGGGTCAGGCTGGATATTGGGAAAAGGTTCTGCCTGCAGTGGGTGGTCAGGCACTGAACAAGTTCCCTAGGGAATGGTCATGGGCCCAAGTCTGCCAGAGCTCCAGGAGCCTTTGGACAGCGCTCTGAGGCACACAATTTTTGGGATTTTTGGCATGTCTTGTACAGGGTCAGGAGCTGGACTGGTGATTTAGGTGTGTCCTTTCCAACTCAGGATATTCCATGGTTCTATAAAATGCACCCCCCCCCAAGGTGATGTCTCACACGAGGAGCACATGAGCCACCTTTTGCAAGAGACAAAGAGGTTTCATACCAACCACCACAAGTGTCCACCCCTTCCTTTGTAACATTCCTCCTTTGCACAGGAATTTGTGAGGCTTTTTGACGTCATTCAGACAACTTTGTGCCAGTGCTCAGGGCTGAGGGACCACAAGGGCTCTAAGTAATGGGGTGGGATCAGAGTGGTGGTGTCAGATGAAAGCAAAAACTGCCAGAAAGGAGCACTGGAGAGAGTCACCCTGTCGAGAAAGAGCCCCCCAAAGGCACAAGGTGTCCACTGGAAGAGTTTTTTGGGGAAAGGTTGGCAAAAAATCTCCCATGGGGAGTGCATCAGATGTGGAGGTGGGAAGTAGGGCTGTGCTGTTTTACAGGATAGCTGTCTCGTCTCTTCTGTGGTACAGATGGTTTTAATCAGAAAATGTGTTCTTTCATGCACAGACCCAACTGGGGATTCCAGAGGTGCCTTCTAGCAGCTGAGTGAAAGGGGAGAGTGTGGGAGGAGGGAAATTCAACCTCAGAATTTCAACTAGTTCCCATCGATATGTCTGGAAATCTGTCTGTGTCACACCGGTGTCTGCAGTACCACAGGGAGGAGCTGCTCAGTGCTTGATGTAACACAGTTAATTTTGCAGACTTTTGTTATAGAGTTTTTTTTAAAGCAAAAGTGAAGTGGAGACGATGCACAAATATTTCATGCTGTTTGCTGGCAGCAGAGCAGAGAACGCTGAGATTTTATCAGCAAAACAATCTGTGTGTGAATTTAAAAGTGAAGAAGGACAAGGAGAGGCATTGGTTAGAGAACAAAGCCTATTCACAGACCATGTAAAAACAACTCTGCAGGTGAGATCACCAATAAATAGAAACACTTCCAGCATGGGAGTCCTTTACCTAAACTCAGATGCCTAAAAACCAGGCACCAAGTTGAAGAGAGAGACCCTGAATAGCCAACGAGAGAGCTTGGGATCATCAAGGAAAAGACTGTTTTCTAAAGCCATCACTGCAGGAGAACCTGGAGACAGGAGTCAGCAGGGCCCATGGAGGGGGATCCCAGAGCAGAAGTTCTTATCTTCCACAGCTGCCTCAGCAAAATAAAGGAACAAATTCGAAGCAGGAGAAATAACAATGGTGTGGTGAGCACCTATTCATTAAACTTCCCAGATGGACACTCAGATTAAGGAGATGACAGAAAGCTGAGCTTCTGGAGGATGTACCTATTACCTTAATGAATGGTTGGAGTCACTCTTGTGATTCATTTTGTCACCAACATGCAGAACACCTCGGTGTGTCACCCCAGCGGTGGCAGCTCAGTGTGTGTGCTGTGTGTGATGGTTTCTCCACTGAAATAAGTGGAGATAAAGGCAGGATTTGTCCTGGAGGAGTTGGCCACCACCTCCATTGCAGCCCTAATACTCAGGAACACCTGCTCCAACGTTCCCTAAAGCCCCAGTGCCCTGGAGCAGCCAGATGGAACTTTGGGCTCCGCACTCTTTATTTCCCTGGCTCAGCAAAGCCTGCAGGGTTGGAACCTCCATTTCCTGAGATTAACACCCTGAATTGCCACAAAACCACACGTTCCTGGAGATGCAGCAAAGCAACAGTCACGGCACCTCTGGAGTGATGATCCCTCCCCTCACTGAGCAAGGTCATGGAATCATAGAACCACGGGATGGTTTGGCTGGATGAGACCTTAAAGCTCATCTTGTTCTGCCCCCCCTGCCATGGGCAGGGACACAATTCCAGTTCCACTATCCCAGGTTCCTCCAAGCCTCACCCAGCCTGGCCTTGGACACTTCCAGGGAAGGGACAGCCACAGCTTCCTTTGGAGGTGCAAAGTCACACTTTGATTTCATTGCTTCTGATGGAGATTCCTTCACTGCTTGACCTAAATCTCCTGTTTTGGGAAACTCTTCCTTTCATGGCTAGAGATGTGCCCATGCTATCTTCTAAATCCAGCTGGGCCCCATCTGTTGGCAGCAGGCTTGGGAACCTGGGCTGCAGGAAAACCCAGCACTGAGTGACTGGAAAAGAAAGCCAAGAAACAGCACAGAGAAATGGGAATGGAAAATCCTCCTGTGAATCCTGTCTTGTGCTGAGACCCCATCGTGGGCAGCAGGAAAGGGGGGTGGTTCTGCCACTGTGCCCTGCTCAGGTGAGACCCCACCTGCAGGGCTACCCCAGCCCTGGGTGCCAGCACAGGCAGGACATGGAGCTGCTGGAGAGAGTCCAGAGGAGGCAATGGAGATGATTAAAGGGACGGAGCAGCTGCTATGAGGAAAGGCTGAGAGAATTGTGATTGTTCAGCCTGGAGAAGAGAGGGCTCTGGGGTGACCTAATTGTGGCCTTCCAGGGCCCGAAGGAGACAACAAGGATCATATAGAGAGACTATTTGGAGTGCCAGGACAAGGGGGAATGGCTTCCCACTGAAAGAAAGTGGAGATTAGGTATCAGGAAAAAATTCTTCCCTGTGAGGGTGGGGAGGCCCTGGCACAGGTTGCCCAGAGAAAATGTGGCTGCCCCATCCCTGGAAGTGTCCAAGGCCAGTTTGGACAAGGCTTGGAGCAGCCTGGGGTTGTGGAAGGTGTCCCTACCCATGTGGGGGTGGCACTGGATGCATGTGTGGATCAGACTGGAGAAAAAAATAATCCAGGGAGATCTTGGAGCCCCTTCCAGTACCTAAATGGACTCCAAGAGAGCAGGAGAGGGACTTTGGACAAGGTCCTGGAGTGCCAGGATAGAGGGGAATGGCTTCCCACTGGCAGAGGGCAAGGTTTGGGAAGAAATTCCTCCTTGTGAGGGTCCAAGGCTGGGTTGGACAGAGTGTGGAGCAGCCTGGGAGAGTGGGAGGTGTCCCTGCCCATGGCAGGGGTGGCATTATATGAACTTTCAGGTTCCTTCCAACCCAAACCATTCCATGAATCTCTATTTCCTGCCAACAAGACTCTCTGGCCATGCTTGTTGGAGGATCAAAGAAAGCACTTTAGGTAAACCTACACTTTTCTGGGCAAACTGTGCTGACTGGGATCTTAGAAATTCACATTCTCATTTCCAGCTCAGCACCTGGGTGATCCCAAGTGATTCAGGCTCCCTCTTCCCCCTCAACTTGGCAGGATAGACACACTGGGGACATTCACTGGGGGAACTCCAGGGCAATTTCTCAGAGCAGCAAACACACATCAGTGTTTGGCCTTGTTATTCCCTTTGTTCTTGTTATTATGTGGTTGATTTTTCTCCCTTAATATCCCATGGGGAAATCCACCTGCTGGGCACTGCGTGTGATCCCAGGGAGGGTGAAGCACCTGCGTCTCTTGTTCCCCATGCAGAATGGTTTGCATGTGGAAATCTCAATGATCCAATGCCAGCTTGGTATTCAAGGCATCCCAGAAATTGCACCCCTGGTATTCCAAGCTCCTCCTTGGCTTCACCTGGGAATCATTCCTTGTTTTTTTTTCCTCCCGGGCATTTTTGCAATGCTGTCACTGCTCAGCTTAGCCTTCCTGATCCTGTCTGCAGCCAGGCTGCTCCCAAAGCACAGACGGGAGGCTTTACTTTCCCTTTAATTACTGAGCACGACAGCTGTGGCTTCCTCAGCCTCATTTCATTAAGGGCTGACAAACACCCTGGGCTGTCCCCAAAACATCACTGCCCCTTTGAGCAACTCCTTTCAAGTCACTCCAAGAGTTCATGATAAAGGGGACTAGCTGCTTCTGAGATTGCTACCAGGTTTGGCATAAGTGCCTGTCACCCTGTGGGGTTTAGCACCTCCTTCCCACCCAAACCCTCGTCACTGTCACACACAGAGCTCTGCAGGGCAGCCTGTTGGCCACCACTCTGAATCCAGAGGTCTTGGATGCACAGTTCACTCCTTTACCCTGAATTCTCATTCTCTGACCCCCCCAAACTGAACAAGAACCTTGAAATCTGAAAGGTTTTTATCCTTTCCCTTCTTTCCCCTTACTTTATTCACATAGCAACTGCCAATTTAATTTTTGTTGTACAGAACGACCCATTTCAAGGCAGCTGGCAGAGGTCCTGTTTAATTCCTTATCCCAGATCAACATCTGGGCTCCTCCAGAACTGGAAGTGCTCTTGTGCAATAATATTCAGTAGCTGATTCCTCCTTCCTTTACAGTTCCAAGCCTTGAAGTCTGCTCTGGGCTGTGCCCTGTGATTTCTGACAGGGCCTGTATCCCAGAAATTGTCCATTTTCACAGCAATGGAGGTGTCACAAACCTTATGCCTAAAGGTTGTAGAAAAGCTGCTGTCCAGAGTGAATCCCCCTCATTTGCATCACTTCTGGGGAAATGCAGAACTAATTATCTAATGGGAGTCTCCCTCCTGCAGCTACAGCCCAGATTGGGATGATTCAGTGCAGAAGAAACCATCAAAACCTCCTTTAATCCCGGAAATTAATAAATCCCCTGTGCTGGGCCATGGCCAGTGAGTGCTGGGTGGAGACAGAGGATTCCCCACCTGAACCCTGAAGAATATTGGTGTATTTTTTTTCCTGTATAGAACCAGCCCATAAACCTTGGTGGGTAACACAGCCCAGCTCTGTCACCACCAAACCAGGCTGTGCTGAGCACAAGGCTGTCTCAAGGAAAAAAGCAAATCCAACCTGCATTTCCCTATAGACAGAAAGGGAGGGATTTCTGCTCTTCAAACCCATCTCAGCAGCCCCAGCTCCTGCCTCCCCCAGCCCACCCTGCCCCAGGGGCTCTTGCAGCACCTCCAGCTCCCCGAGCCAGTGCAGGACTGGTGACACTGGTTCACACTTGGCTGCTTTGCATGGCTGGCTGGGGCATGGGTTCCTGTCCTTCCTTCTGAGCAGATTTGTGGAGGGTGTTGTCTGTGGTCAGGAGCTTCCTCGAGCTGCCTCGATGACACAGACCTGGAAAAAGTGGAGAGGAGGAATCACAGAATCACAGAATATTCTCAGTTGGAAGGGACTCAAAAGGATCACCAAGTCTAACTTTTACAGAGATAAGTCTGCTTGTCTGTGCTCTGGGAAGAGCAAATTTCCTGAGGTTTCATGGTTGTAGAAAAAAACCCCAAACCCCTTAAAATTAGGTCAGAATTTACCCAGATGTTTGGTTTGGCCACCAAAGAAATAGGTACAATGTTCCCCATACTCCAGGGCTGAAGAATAAAAAAAAAAAAAAAAATTGGGATTCCCACTAAAACCGCCTTAAAGGAAAGCTGTGTTAGGCAGTGCATGATCCCACTTTGCTTTATTCAAGGAGGTGGAGAATTCTTGCCACACGCTAAGCCTGGACCACAGCCCTGGAATATCTTTGTCCTGCCCTGATCCACCCCTTCACAACTCAGATCTCTGACCAAGCCCTCCCCCTCCCTCCCATTAGTAACACTGACCACATCACAGGGAAAACTTGCTTTGGAATAAAGCGTGGATTGTGGACCCATCTGACTGCAAGGGATGAGTGTGGGCAGGAGGAACTAATTAGGGACTAATTTCTTACCTATTTATCCACCATCTGCTCTGTTTCAGGTTCTTTGGGTCTTGTTTGTTCCCACCTCCCCGGGGCTGCAGGGCTGAAAATCCGACCTTGCATTTCCCATCAGTGCAGCTACGAGTCCCCCACCTGGCTCTAGCAACAATGGAGTAATGGGTGTAGTAAATTGTGTGTTTGGTAATTAATAGACAGCAATGTCTCAGAAGAAGAGACGCCTCATTTGGGGTCAGAAAGGGGAAACAAAACCACTGGACTTCCCAGGAGCTGGAAACAGAATAATAATTGGATAGCTGAAAACAAAGAAGACCAGATTATTCCTGATAATCATTCCCTGGGTAAAAGAAGCCATAAATCTTCATCCACTCCACAGAATCTGGAATAACTGAGGCTGGAAAAGCCTTCCAGGATCACCGAGTCCAACTTGTGACCAATCCCCACCTTGTCACCCACACGAGATCTATGAATGCCGTGTCCCATTATTCCTTGAACACCTCCAGGGATGGGAACTCACCAGTCACCTTCTGTCCTCCAGAAACAACTTCTGAGACATTTAAACCTTTTTGTTAACGCCTAAAATCAAAGGCTGAAATGGCACAAATTGATTTGGTTTAAAGTGAGATATTCCAAACCAAACCAAATAATTGTGATGTGACTGGGAACTTCCCAGTTTGACTCTGTAAGGAATCCACCATGGAGCAAAGCAAAAATACCACTCCTACATTATCAGCAAAGGAGGCAGATTTGCTTTTGAGATTTCTATATCTCTCTCACAGTCCCAGGTGATTCATCCCAGGATCTCTGCTTGTGCTCCAGATATTTAATTTTTTTGCAGAGTGGAAGCAACTGGGATCACCATGACCAGGATTCATCCTCCAACTTCTCTGCTGCCAGAACATCAAATCTCTGCACTCCCCAGATTCTGAGATTGTTAAAGCCAAGCCTAAGGCACAAACATCCTCCCCTCATGTGCCTCTTGCCTCCTCCTGACGTGCTCCACCACCACCATCTCCACAGAGGCCAAAGAAGGCTCTTGTTCCTGTAAATCTGATCCAATTTTTGCTGTTGCTGTTGATTCAAAGGTTGGTTGAGTTTGGTTTTCTCTTTTCTGCTGCTCCTGAGCTAAAAGGCTTGAAAAACTCCTCATTCAATGCTAAAGTGCAGAGGTTCAGCATCTTTATCTTATTCCAGGTCAGGAGAGAAGGAAGGGGCAGAGAGGCCAGGGGAAGAGCCTGTC
Organism: Pyrgilauda ruficollis; assembly: GCF_017590135.1. Taxonomy (NCBI): domain Eukaryota; kingdom Metazoa; phylum Chordata; class Aves; order Passeriformes; family Passeridae; genus Pyrgilauda; species Pyrgilauda ruficollis. The sequence goes on from NW_024523800.1 coordinate 270,452, forward strand.
TCGTGGCAGACTTAAGAAAATTCTTTATCTTGAATTCCTTATCCAGGCTGGATGGAAGAAATGTCTCTTGAGCCTGCCTGGTTTTGTTTGGCTTGTGATGGTTGGTGACAGCTTTTGACGTAAAAAAACATTTTGGTAACTCTTACACATGGGGAATAATGAGCAAGTGGAAAAGCTTAAATGACAGCCTTGGCTCAGAGAACATTTCCTTGTTCCATTCATTCTGCCGGGGTTAATTACCAGCTCAACTATTTACTGGGATGGGTGTTCTTCCCTCTGTGGCTGCAGTTGTGCTGCTGTTCCTGCCTTGTGCTGCAGGGCCACGCTGTGGCCAGGACTTTTGAGAGATTATTTTCTGGGAAATGATTTTCTGGGAGATGGTTTTCTGGGAGATTACTTTCTCTCTGTTCCTGTCAGAGTCCCACCTCTTCCTCCTCTTCCTCCATTCCAGTCTTGGTGCAATCAGTGCAAACAGATGATGTAGGAGAAGAAGAATCCCACTGAAGTATCTTAAAACCCATCCCATTGCAGGTTGTTCCAAGCCTTGTCCAACCTGGTCTTGGAACTTCCAGGGATGCGGCAGCCACAGCTTCGCTGGGCACCCTGTGCCAGGACCAACCCTCACCTTTCTAGTCTATAAATTAAGCTCAGGTTGGGTGGGTTGGTGCTATGAATCTCTCCTGTTTCAAAGATGAATTTATGGCAAAATTTTCCCACCCTGCTCAGGATGGTTGAACTGGAAGATGATTGTTAGGAAGGGTGAGGAGGGGTCTGATGCAGGAGGAGAGTCTCCCCTCTCCTCTTGCTGCTCTTCTGTCAGCACACATTTGTTTTCTGGAGGGGGAACCCTCTACTGGTCCATGTGTCCCCTGAATGATGGAACAGACCTGGACCGTGCACTCAGCCTGGATGGATTTGCTTCTGCCCATTCTTTTCTTCATTTCCTCAACCATGGTAGGCTTTGTTTTGGTGTCCTGGGTTTGGTTGGGATGACATTAATTTTATTAAATTAGTCAACCAAACCCAAGACATTTAATAGAATAAAATTCCTGGAATGTTATTTCTAATTTTTTTTTATTATTATTATTGCTAGGAGAACTTCGTGGAGACATTGGTCCAGTATCAACATGTTTTCTTTGATTATTTTTAATTGAGAGAAATTCCAGTTCCCCAAGTTATAAAGAGTGTTTGAACTTGTTGCTATTGAAAAGGAAGGGGAAAATAGTCAAAACACTCCTTAGAACTAAAAAGGAAATAAAAATAATAAAGTCAAAACAATCCCCAAGATTAAAACACAAAATAAATATTGGGAAGACAGGTAGCAATGCCTTGCCAGGAGAGAATTTTGAGCTTGTTTTACAGCTTTAATGAATGGTTTAAAAACTATTTGAGATGAACCTTTTCCCTTTGCGCCTGATATAAAATCTTTAAGAGCTGTAGCCAGAGAGAGAAAAATAAATGCAGCCTTCATTTCCCTCTTTGGTTTGCTAATATAGCTCAGAATATTTGGGTGTTGGCTCCAGGAGGAGGAGGAGGAAAGGAGCTGCCCTTGTTTTGGGTGAGGCAGGATCACCTCCCTTTCTTCTCTCTATTATTCAGGCTAGTAAAAGTTAATTATTCCTCTGAAATTAAGCAGTCACCTCCTGCTTCCTCAGTCAGGAATGGGAAGAGTCACCCTTGGTAATGCTCCGAATATTTCAGGCTTCTGTCTGAGCTCAGCCCAAGGCCCCACAGGGACAGCCCAGGCTCGAGTCCTCTCTCACCTGGGGCTGCCTCGGTGTCTGACTTTAATGGTCAGTGGGAGAAAGCTCTGGAAATCCTAGGGCTTGCCAGGCCCCCGCCCCTCTGAGCTGGGAATGCCTTGCAAAGCCAGTTCCTGTTTTTCCAGGCCATAAAGGCAGAGAAGGTAGGGGAAGAGCAATGGGTCAGATTAACCAAATGAGGACCAAACCCCGGCTCCAAAGCAGGGCTTCCTCCCCCTCCTTTTCCTCAAGAAGCCATCTTTTTAGCAAAACCCAGCAGAAAGTGACCTCGGCACAAAGCCAAGACGAATCATGCCAGGTATGGATTATGAAGAGATGGCCAGGTCTCCTCACAGACACAAGGCCCAAATTTGGAGCTGCAGTTTTTCCTGAACACTTGCCCAAGGCTGAGTGACATCTGGACACCACACCACAAATCCATGATGTTCACACAATTAATGGAAGCTGCCTGATGTGAGGGACTCCTGTTTCCAAATTCCATTTGCAAGTGGTGGATGAAGTAAGCTCAGATGCAGAATTTCCCACTGAGTGGGCTCCATCCTGTCTACTTGGAGCCGATTAAAATTGAAACTGCTGAACTGGGATTCCTCATTGGAGAGTGGGCGCAGGTGGAGAACAAGCATCCACCTCCCCCTACCAGGGTCTGACACGCAGCTGGCCAGAGCTGGATGAAGCCTTTTCCAGTCTCAGCACAGAAATTACATCCCCGCCGTTCGCCAAAGGTGCTGATCTTCCTCCCCACCTCGCCCTTTAATTGTCCCCTTTTTTCAGGTTGCAATTAGAATGCTGCCCTGTGAGAGCTGAGAGATTACTGGGGCTGTGTGGCCTGTAATTCTTCCTGGGCTGGAGACAGGAAGAAATTCCCTGTGATAATAACGTCTGCAAGTCCGGCGGGGAGAGGCAGGCAGGATTCCTGGGAACTTGCAGGCGCCTGGCATGGGACACCCATGTTTGGGTTAATCCCCCTGCCCGGGGCTGCCTGCAGAGCCAGGACGGATCCCACTGGTGCAGACAGCCTCAAGCTCCATGCATTTCATGCTAAATTATGCACCTGCATTTGGCCAGATGAATCACCCTGTGGAAATGTCGTTTCTTCCACTAAATAAATCCCCAGCAACCCTTCTGAGCCCAACATGGGAGACTCCAAAACCAGGTCAAAGTCAATCCCACCTCACTATGGCCAAGAGATCTCAGTGCCTTTTAGGTCACACAGTTCAATTAACACTTTGTCATTACCAAAAAAGCCACTAAAGCCAAGTTTTTGTGTCTGAAACACGTCTCTGGTCCCACAGCCCTGATCACCAGACTTATGAGCCCAGAAGGGCAGTGCTGAATTCATCTTCATTCAACTGCTCTGACTTGAAAGGCTCAAACAAATACATTGTTTGGAGGTTGCAACAGGCTGGAAAATACTACCATGTGGTGCTCAGGATTATTTTGGAGGTTTCTAGAAATCTTTGACATCAATTGTTAATTGGTCTATAAAATATCTCGTGTGATATGAGGAGATAAATAAACCACAATAACCCCCAGTGACACCTGAGCCCCACCATGCCCCAAACTGCACACAGAGAATCCAAAGGTCTCTTTGATTCTTATTCTTCCCAGATTATTTTTTCACCTATTTTGTAGGTTTTTTTTAATACTATCTGTGGAAAAATTGAGAGACAAAAGATATCCTTTCAAAGCAGTTTATTGAGGACACAGTGAGAAGCTGGAAGTTTGAGCAGTCAGTGGGAACAGCTCCATTTGTCCACATGTCAACATGGACAATTTATGCACCAGTAACTTCCCTTGGCATTTTGGGAGGATGGAAGAGGAAAAGGGGTGATCTCTTCTAAAAATCAGCACGCCTTGAGCCAGCCACCCCAACATGCAGAAGCAAACAAAAGTACTATGTGTTCATCCATGAGCAAATTCCACACACAAATAAAAAGCTGATGGCTGTGAAGTAACCAGCAGGTGCTTTGAAAATTGCCTTGTTTCATATTTAAGCATAAATTTGCAGTGCAGGGTTTTCTTGGACCAAAAAAAAAGACAGGATAAAAATAGAGGGAGTCTGCCCTTTGCAGCATCTCCTGGGAAAGTTAAGCAATTAAATCCTCACTTTCTTTTCTGAAATGCTTTGGGAGGAGCTGGAAGAAAAAAGAGGGCTCGTGGAGGGGGGAATATTGTTAATTAATCTGCTTGTTATGGGAAAAGACAGAAGGGGAAGCAGCGCAACAAACAAACCCTTAAAGCTGTGATAACCTAAAGTAAGGATTCAGAAATCACACTGTGCTGAGCACCTGCAGGAGAAATTTCTAGAGGGGTCTTTAGGCTTAGGGATTCTGAACACACAGCTCAGGGGGATAAATCTGGGGCTAATAAATGTGGGAATGGGTTTGGTGACAGATGTTGCTACTAACGGGCAGAGGAGTCACCCTGCAACGTGTTGGCATGGGGCTGGCGCATCTGAGCGCCGCTGTCCTATGGGACCACACAGGGGTCTCTGACAACCCCAAAATTCCCCACCACGCCATTGTTGCACCCCACGACCTCAGGGCTGCTGGACACAACAACGGGGGGCCCTGCCAGCTGCCGGATGACACAGCCCTGGTTCCCAAAGCTGAGCACTTGTCCAGCCTGGCAGGGCCCCATCCTGGCATTCATGCCTGCGCTCCCAGCGCTGACCACGGTGCGGGCTGGGTACCCCCCGCTGCGGGAGCTGAAGCCCCCGGCTTTGCAGCTGACCCCTCCAGCCTGGCAAAACACCTCTGGGATGCACTGCTTGGCCACGGAGCTGAGGACTCTCTTGGGGTGGATGCCAGCACTCCGGGAGCTGAATCCGCCGGTCTGGGAGCTGTGTCGTCCGGCCCGCCTGCCCAGGGAGCCGTAGCCACACACGGCCCCGTTGGCCATCATCCCGCAGTCATCAGGGATGTTGTAGCCACTGCTGACCACAGCTGCAACAGAGCCCATGGAGGTCAGCAGTTAGGGAGGAAAACTGGACGACTTCCACAAGGCACGTTGTTTCTTGAGCGACAGAACCAACCAAACCTGATTTCCTCCAGATTTGTCCAATTTGTCTGAGCCCCTGCTCCTTCCTACTCCTCCCCTGTGTCCCAACACATCCCCTCATGGATCCTTCCCCTTCCCATGTTGCTGGTGCCTCCCAGGTTCAGTGCATATCCCGTGGTCCCCAGGACATCTTCCTGTTGCCTCCAAGGGTAGAAAAGGGTCTTGAGTTTGACCTTCTCCCCTCACTCCAAAAGCTGGCCTTTTTTTAATTCAAAGGTGTTTGAGATTTCTGGGGCTAAACTTTCCAGAACTGGAAAAGGGAGGCAGAGGGACCTGGGGCAGACAGATAATGCTGCTCCCAAAAGTAAAACAAGAAATCTTCATGGCTGAAAAAGGTGCAGTTACTTACACACGCTCACAGGGTTCCCCACACATATCCTGTGGGGAGAAAAGAGAAACACACGTTACTCACAACTTCCAGCCACAATCCAGACCACTTAGTCCCTTGTTGCAACACTCCTCACTATCCCTAGGACAGGAACTGTTTTTGCTGGCACCCATGTGGCCTTCATGGCCTCCAGGCACCTCTCCAGGTCCAGTTTCTGTAAACTTGGGGAGACCTTGGAGATAGAATTCACTTGGGAGCAGGAACTGCCATGGCCTCAGATACACAGGAGGGAAATGTGTCACCAACCTGCTCTCTTCACCCTCCAGCAGAGTCTTGTAGGTGGCAATCTCGATGTCCAGGGCCAGCTTGACATTGAGCAGCTCCTGATAGTCCCGCAGCATGCAGGCCAGCTCGTCCTTGGCCTTCTGCAGAGCATTCTGCAGCTCAACGTGCTTTTCCCGAGCATCTTTGAGGGCACAATCCCCACGCTGCTCAACGTCACAAATGGAGGTTTGCAGGCAGGAGACCTGTCAGGGGAGGACAGCAGTGTAGGTGTCTGTAAAACTTCTTACCCTAGTTCTTGGACACTGGGTTTGGATAAATCTGCTCTTCCTATTGCAAACAGGGAAAACCCACCAGCATCCCATCCCTCTCCACCCATTTTTCACTTTCCAGCTGGGCCTAGAGCAGATGTCAAGTCTTCTAAAGATCAGTGCATCACCTTGCCCTGTGTCTGAGCTGTCCTACTTCTCTGGAAACATCTCCTACCTGCTTCTTGACGCTCTCCAGTTCACACTGCAGCTTCTGGATCATCCGGGTCAGCTCTGAAATCTCACACTTGTTGCTCTGCAGGTCGTGGCAGTATTTCCCTCTCTTATCCTGCAGCTCCTGAAACTGGAATCAAGAAATAGGACAATCGTCACTTTTGGCCTGTGACATTGCCAGGCGCAGACCCAGCTGGCCTCTTACTCACCCTGTTCTGGTAGAAAGCATCAACTTCTTCTTTGCTCTTCTGGGCAATCTCCTGGTACCAGCACTCGACGTTCTTGATGATGCTTTCCATGTCCAGGTCTCGGTTGTTGTCCATCTTGACGATGACCGAGGTGTCGCAGAGCTGGCGATCGACCTGGGCCCTTTCCTGTGGGGTGGGAAGGGCTTTGTCAGCTCTTCTCACCTCTCAGGCTCTGCAGGGAGGGAAGGGCTGGGACACGGAGTGGCTGAGGGATAGAACAAGTCAAGAAATGTCCCTCGGGATGGCTCAGCAGAAAATCCTGCGGCGAGATGAATTGCCACCTGTGACTGCTGACCTACGTGCTGACCTGCAGCAATTCTGTCCACATCAAGGGCAAGGAATTGGAGTGACTTAACCCTTGGTATCCTCTCATCTCCTGCTGCCTGAGTGATTTAATGACAGGACGGAGCTGGGACTTGCTTCAGCTCTAATCAGGCAGCTGCAATCCGGAGGAACAAGACGGACTCATCTTTTCTCCAGGGTAGAGTTAGGACACACCAACTCCTACCTGGAGCTGCATGAAGGAAGGGGGAACCACCCTATCTCCAGCATAATCATGTTAATTTTATATCAACCTTGTACTTCCACACTTTTAGTTATTCAGAGCTTTGTATGAGCCACATCCCAGAGGACAGGACCACTGAAGTCCCAGGATGTAGCAGAGGAACTCACCTCCTCAAACACACATTTCAGCAGCTCCAGCTGCCTCCTTAACAGATCCACCTTCACCTCCAGCTCTTCCTTGTTCAAGAAGATGCAGTCTGCATCCTGCAAGAGGAGAGACACACACATTCCAGCCCAAACCTGGCTGTAAATGTTGGAGAAACACACAGAGGCAACACCAACAAGACAGAAATGTGTCTCAACAAGATTTCAAGAGAAAAATGGTGTGAGAGGGTGAGTCAGGATATCCTGGTGCCTCCTGAAGGAAAACTAAACCATTCCAACATGACTTACAGGAATTAGTTGATTTATCACTTAGGACGCAGCTACAAACCCACAACTGACTAATGAGTATTTAAACACAATTTTTTAATATTCTTCAAATGATTCCTGCTTTTCTGATGTCCAAGAATAAAGGATGTGGAGAGACAGACAGAAATAACCTGGTGTTCTGGTGTGACCTGTCCTTCTCTGTCCCCCTCCCACACTTCAGGAATGTTTTTGAGGCAACAAAACTGGTGCTGTAGTGCTGATGATGTAAACTTTGAGGAGACATTATTTTTACTTTCTACTTGCCTCTTTTCCCAACCCTGTGCCTCTTTCTAAGTTTCCCTCCAACTCGTCATAACACTTTTGTGGGTTTTTGTTAATAATTAACTATTTCAGCCAAAGTTTGCTCCAAAAAAACCTATTACAGGTATATATATATGTGTATATATATATATATATATATATATAAACAATTCATGCTGTTTGAGCTTCTCACCTTTTTGAGTGCCACAAATTCATTTTCAACAGTTGTGCGTCTGTTGATTTCTTCTTCATACCTGTTGGAAAAGGAGGAAAAAATGAGGTATAAACTATAATAACTTCAGGTATAAATGACAATAACCACCAGGTGAAAATGACAACTCTCTCTTGGTGGGACTGCCACTGGGCACTGCCAGATCAGTGTCTGGAGACCAGCATTAAATCATCCCAAGATCAGAAGCTTCTTCATGAGCAACAACATTACCAATGCAAAGAGCTTGCCAGTGAGACAGAAGAATGTGGCATTCCCACAGGGGACATGCCACAGGTCTTGGAGAAGTTGCCCAAGATGAACCAGAAAATCAAAACACCACCAGCTAGAGGAGCCCAGAAGGTCCTTACTTGCACTTGAACTCCTCCACCAGCTGGCTTGTGGCACATTCTTCACTGCCCAATTTCTGCTTTTCACACAGCAAACAGTCCAGGCGCTTCCGCAGGTCACAGATGTAATTCTCGAAGTACAGTTCCAGGTTTTTCCCTTTTTTTGGCAGCACGTATTGCTGCAGGAGGCCCCACTTGGTCTCCAGCACTTTGTTCTGCTGTTCCAGGAACCGGACCTGAAGGCAAAAGATAGCAATTCTTCAAGTAAAGAGGTGAAGGCAGGGACTCAACACCTGTTTAAGTCTCTGCTCTTAACCACGGGTGCAGGAATGGGATTTTCAGGAAGTGAGAGATGATATGGCACCATGATCTGAAAGTTATCTGCCCTTATTAAGAAGTCTTATGCCATGAGTCTGAATTATTTCAAAATCTAGAATTCAGACATGTAAATTATTTAGAAATCTAAATGTCATGTCTACATTATTTAGAAATCAAAGAGTCCCATGTCTACATAATTTAGAAATCCAGGAGTCTGGTGACTAAATCTGCATTTTCTTAACAAGTATTAGGAACAAAACTCCAGATGGTGCCTCTGATGTATTTTAGGATAAAATTGAGTCCCCAGATAGTGCAACTGCTTTGTCTCTGCTTTTCTACAAAGGGATTCTTGGGTGATGCATCAGATTTCATCTCTAACCTTCACATGTCTGGATCAAGATTAACAACCTTTGCCTTCAGGAAAGTTTTTGGAACTGACACTATATTTAAAGTCAAAGAGAGGAGGGAGTCATTGGAATTATTTAACACAGGACAGAAAGATGAACTTATCAGGGCTTAACTTCCACGTAAACTGCAGCAAGAAATCCAATTTGAACTGACACTGTCCAAGAGGAAACACCTGCAAGAAAGCCCAGTGAAACCACGGCCATGATTCAAAGGCCATGGAATGCCAGAGCAGGGACAGGGCTGAAATGAGCCCCATTTAGAAAATCTCAGTCTGGACCAACATGATCTTAAAATGATTATTAGTTATTAAAAATTGTTAGAATTATCTTAAAATTCTCTGTTGAAAGCTGGACCCCTGCATGGACCCAGCTCAGGGATTCATGGCAGAGCTGGACTGGGGCTTTGGAGAAGGTCGATGGACTCGTGGCACAAGATGGGTTTGGGAAGGGTTTGGTTAGGTTTCATTTTCCTCAAGGGAGAGCAATTCTGGAGCAGGTCTGGACTCACCTTGTCGATGAAACAGGCAAACTGCGTGTTGAGGGTCTTGATCTGCTCCTTCTCCTGGCAGCGTATCTCGTGTTCCAGCGGGTCCACCCCGACGCAGAGGGGCTTCAGCAGCCGCTCGTCGATGCAGATCCCTTGGATGCCGTCGGCCTTGCGCTCGGGGTACCCCCGCACGATGCTGTATCCCCGGGGGCCGCACAGGCCAATCCTTCCTCCTCCGCCGTTCCCATAGCCCATGCCTCCGAACCCCATCTCCCCAAAGCAGCCGGTGCCGCAGCTCCCGTTGACATAGGAGATCCTCCTGCTGCCGCCCAGGTTGCAGACGCTCCTGCTGCTGTAGGCGCCGCAGCGCACCGGCTGGCTGGCGGACGCGGCGTAGCTGCGACCGCAGATCTCCGAGGCTGAGCTAAAGCCTCTTCGTCCCAGCACAGATCTCACCGTCGGTGCCTGCCTGCTCATTGTGGCTTATTTGAAGGTGGAATAGCAAAGTTATGGGGCTGCTCTGGTGCAGGATAGGAACAGGGATCCCACTGGAGAGACACGGGGATGCTGTCCCTTATATATATTTTGGGAAGCTGGCCTTGATAGGATCAGGACGGTAATTTAGGTACTTAAGGGTTTGGTTTGCCTGGCAGCAATAAATGCTCCTCAAAATGCAAACCAGCCCAGCAAATAGTAACTACTGAGGAAATAAAAAGGAATCTAAAAGTGCTCTGTTTGCAAGTTGCCTTCGAATACATTACGGTTTGAAGTGCTCCCCTAACTTAGTGCTAATTATAGTTTAGGAACATTTTTGAAGAACTCTTTGTGATTTGTTTGCAGTGTGTCGTTTGGGGTTTTGTGTCTCATAGGGCTGTGTGTGATGGGATGTTTTGCGGACTTGCACTTTGTGGGGGTAATTTCACAATTTTGGGTGCGGAAAAGGTAACTCAAAGGAAAAATAAAAGAAGAAAGTCAACTGTAGAACAACAAACACTGTGGAAGTTGTGTCATAATGGATCATTTCTGTATCTGAAACACCAGTAAATTCACTGAGCTTAAGGTCTGGATTTGTATACAACAACTCAAAGTATCTCCCAGTTACATGCACAGAATCACAGAATTCTGGGAATTCTGGGAATGTGCAGAAGCCTGGGAATGTGCAGAAGCCTGGGAATGTGCAGCATTTCATGATGACCTTCCCTGAAACACCAGTGAAGCAGATCAGGTTTCATCCAGGATCTGTGACAATTTCTGTTTGCTCACAGATGTATGTTCTGTGCCATCAGTGACCATTTTTTCTAAAATTATGCTGGAAGTTCTTATTTGTGACAATTAACTTTGGCTTTCAGTACTCTGGAGCTTCTCCCAAGGCTGGGTGTCAGAGCCATTTCAGACTCACCTCCTGGAAGTCTCTACGGGGAACAAAAAAGGAACAATAGTCTGTTCCAGCTTGGTGAGATCCGCCCCATTCACCAAGTGACAGCTGAATTTGGGTGACTTTGCCAGACATGTCCTTGAGACTTGGGGAGACAGCTCCAAGGCAAGGAGTCCCTGGGGCTGTGCCCAGGGGAATGGGGGCAATTTGCTCTCCGCAGGGGCTGGGCTTTCTGCACCAACAGAGGAAGTCTTAATGAGTGGATTAGGCTGGACACTAGGGAAGGCTCTGACTCACACCGGGGAGATGAATCCCTCTCTCTCCTAATCACCAGCCCAAGCAGGTGAGGCAGGAAACCTCTCCAGGCCTTCTCCAAACTGGCAGTTGGAAAGTCAAAACAAAAGGGCTCTTTCAGCTCTTCACAGAAGTGTTTGTGAGAAAAAAAGGACATTATAGTTCAAACTACTGAACACCCTCGGTCCTTCCTTTCCAAGGGAGCAATGCTTGGAGGAATCTCCATATTATACAATGGGATAGCAGCTGGAGACACACAGATTCTATGTTCCCTCATCCTCATTAACCTCCTCCAAAAACATTTTCCAAGAGTCAGGATGACAAAAATTATGCCAAACCTCCTCTAAACATGCAACTTTCTAATATCAAGTGGTTGAAAAGAAGATGCACATGGAAACCACGGGATATGACTGTAGCTCCAGGATCCCCAAAGCCATTAATTGAACCTGTAATTGCAACTTCTGTGAGTTTGAGGGTCTGGTGGTATAAATTAGTTGGGTAAACTGCTACTTTTGCTGTATCCAAAAGGGATAATTCCAGATATTTACAACATTCAGATTACACCTTTGTTTGTAGTAGTTCAGGCTTACAGTGTAAACTGGGCTGCCAGCACAGTTGGAAATATCAGATTAAACAAATATGAGATGCTTCAAAAGCTGCAGTTTGGAACTTCCACGGTCCTTGAAGTTCTAAACAGATTTATCAGAAGCAAAATGCAGATTTGACTCCAAAGAAGAGCAGTTGTTTGGAACCTGTGGAGGAAACCAGCCTCATCACCAGAATGAAGATGTGCCCCATTCCCACTCTGCACCCCATTATCCCAGTTGGATGTGTGGGAGACACTTGGAATGCAGTATAGGCTGCAATTAAACATCTGTGAAACAGCTGTGCTGCAGCAGCCCCAGTTCCCAAACTCGTGAGAGCCACTGGGCTCCTGAGAGGGAAGAGATTTTGGGTAAAGTTGCTCAGCATTGGGTAAAATGTGTGTTGGCCAAATTCCTGTTGCTTCTTCTGGATCCCAGTGGGAAGGCAGCTTAATTTAATGTCTTTTAGGTCTTTCCAAGGAATAATAAGTGGTGCATAAGACCTCAAGAATAGCCAATTTGTTTTTGTGAATATGGATGTGGGAAAGGGGACAGCACTCCGAAGAAAAACCTGCAGCTTTTTGACTCAAAAAAAAAAAAAAAAAAAAAAAAAAAAAGAGGGGAAGAAGTGAGGAAATCAAAAAGGAAAATATTTTTATGAGGGATTGGATGAGTCATTTTGACAACTTGCAACCGCTTTCCTTTGTCAGCATTTCACTCCCTGAATGCACTGCCAAAAAGGGAATTCATTAGAGGAACAGTGGCGTTCACTAATTTGTTTGTTGCCTCTGGAGATGAATCCAGATGAGCTCTCAGAAGGTGTTTTATGCGATAGTCTCAAAGGGCTCTGTTATTATCCTTAGCCATTGAGAGCTCCTCACAGTCAGGTTAGACAATGGCAGGAGTCTGCCTGTGACACAACCATTTGATCCGTGTAAGACTGGGTTGGAACATGGACTTTTACTGTTTCTTGGACTGGGTAGATTCTTTTGCAAGTTATTAATGACATGTTGGAGGATTGATTTGATTAGTGCAGCCTCTTGTATCCTAAAGCCAAAGTTATCCAAGGCAATTCAGTCTGTTCGGTCATATGTTTTTGCAATTCGGTCATATGTTTTTGTCTCTCATTAACAATCCATGTGAGAAGTCAAAGCTGGGATTTTCAAGGGATATTCCTCATAAAATTCATCAAACACTGGGCCTGGGTGCACTTTCCTCCTTCCTTCAGCCATCAACCTGGCCATGGATTCTAATTTCCTCTTTGAGACTCCCTCTCTGGCTCATGGAAAGAGATCTGGCATCTCCAGACAGTGATTCATCACCTCCCAAAATAGGCAGTGGAGGCAGGTGGGAGGAATCCACCTCTGCAGCTCCTTCCCTCTGTTCTTCCTGGAGACCAGAGGCCGTCTAGACAACCAGACACCGGCCCCGGCGCCTGCTTGGGGAGGTTGAGGGCGGTGAAATGAGTCCCACCCTTTGGGCACTACATTTCCTCAGCACCTTTGAAGTCCTAATGAGAGCCCCAACATCCCACACTCCTGGATCCACTCGGCTCTCAGTGCCACATCGCCTGATCCTGCAACTGGAGGCATCACAGCTGAGGCTCCCAACAAAGAAAAGGCTTGGTTTGATCTTCCTCCTATTGTGGTCTTCCTCCTGTTGTTTTCTTCCTCCCGCAGTGGAAATGAATGTGGGATGTATGGGAATCCTGGGTCAGGATGGTATCCCAATGCCTGGCACAGCAAAAGTGTTAGAAAAGGTGAGAAAAGTACCTCAGTTGTTAAAAGGTTACAGAAATGTCCCTGTAAACCCACAAGATTGCTGATCCCTTCCAGCTGAAGCAGTTTTCCAGTTGAAGAGATTCCCTGAGCCATCCCAAGGAAGTAACTGCCTGTGGAAAGTGTATTCAGCCAGGAGAAAAGCTCTTCCTATGCCAAAAGCCCAGCGCCCAAATAAAGGATTGGATTGGATTGGATTGGATTGGATTGGATTGGACTGGATTGGTGCATCTCTGGGAGGTGCTGCAGAATGTTTGATGTTCAGAGAGGCCAGGTTTAAGTTCAACACTTGCCAAATTAGCTTATCATATCTTGAAATTGTGATAGAGGAGTTTGGAGGCAAAGAAATAACCCTAATTCCATGTCATTGCACTGATTTATTCTCCTCTTGCATAAAAAGTGAGAGGATGATCTGTTTCCAATGGGAAACCTTTGGCGATCAGAGCCCTCCTAATGAATATTTATACCTGTTTGATTGCTCTTTTCTTGTCAAATCTTTCTTGTGGTTTCCTTCATTAACAATTGAGCCTTATGTATTTTCTGCTTCTCATATTTGATTGGGAAATAACTTCTTATCACATGAGACTGTGGGGGGAGAAGAAGCTCTTCCAGTTCTGAAGCCCAATAATTTCGGCAAGAAAAAACCTTTATTCTTGATTTTGCCTTTGGTAAAATGTATCTGCCCAACCTCAGGTTAACTTCTTTGTTGTGGTCTTTCATCAGTCTAATCACAAAACACTTTAATACTTTTTTTTATTATTGATTTTATGTTGATTTATGTTACTCAATTCTGGCTTCTTTTTTAATCTGCTCAACTGTACAATGAAACAAAAAGATCGCCATTTGATCTTTTTGAAAGCCTGAATCATAATCATAGGACCACAAAAAAGATGTTGAAAAACCAACCAAGCATATTATGAGGCTTCCCCCCCCCCACCAATAACCTCTTCCAGCAGGTTTTGAAGAGCTATAAATAATGTGTTTTGTCATCTCATGTCTGCGACAGACACGACATAAAAACACAAAGGCTGACATGACTTCATTCTGAATTTTAGAACACCCTTTGAATTCAGGTAGGAGTCAAATATGGTGCAAATTGCCTTAAAAGACCTTAAATTTGCACCAACCAACGTCTGGAACTACATCATTGGATCCACATTGCCCCAGCCCTGGAAGTCTCCAAGGCCAGGCTGGAAGGGGTTTGATGCCACCTGGTCCATTGGAAGTTGTCCCTCCCCATGGCAGGGTGTGGAACTGGATGGGCTTTGAGGTTCCTCCCATCCCAAACCATTCCATGATTCCATGACTCTCTCCAGACCTCTCTGCCTCCTCTGTTTCATTAAGACTTCTAATAATTAGATATGTCTTGTGCAATTAAGGAATGGGCATTTCTGTTTGGTAAACACCTAAAAGCAAAGAGTAACATGTTGGTTCTCTGTTAATTTTACTGGAAAAGGAGCAAAAGGTCTAAAGCCACCCAGGAGAAGTGAGGTAGGTGTAATTTTTGTGCATCCAAGAAGCACCAGTGGAGTAATTAATCTATGCTGGCTCCAGCAGGTGGAATTCTGAATTAAGATTTTCTTTATGGCTTCCCTGCCTGCACATGGATGACCAATCATTCCCAGAATATCACTAAAATCCTTCCTTCCTCTCCTTGACTCTGTGTGTCGCACCACAAACCTCCACTAAGTCTCCTAAAGCTACATCCGAGAGACTTTGATGAGTTCCTTTTCCAGAAACACTTCCCAGAACACTTTAGGGAAAAGATTCTGGATTAAATCTCACTGTTTGGCACAGAGATAGCAAAGGTTTAATGAGGAAAAATAAAAGGGAAACAGGAATTGAGTGATAAGAGGGTAAGTGCCCCAACACAACAAACAACCCTTTAAAGAAAGAGTGTTAATCAAAAGTATTTGGGTTTTTTTTAATGTTCCAAGTGTCCCTTTTTGATGTGATCCTAGTGGAGGAGCTTTTCTGATGTGGTTTCCTGATGCTCCAGTGTTCTCACACTCAATCTGCCTCTCCCTCATGTTGAGGTGGAGTTGAGGTTACTTTTAGCACTAAAAGTGGAGCAGGACTTTCATGTTTCTACTTTAGCCCTTAAATCCTACTTGCCACAGCTGAAGTTCAGATCTGACTGTTCCTGGGACAAGGAGGTCCAGTTGAAATCCTCATCCCTGGTCCACACATCCCTCATGGCTGAGCAGAGCTGCCCATGCTCTTGGCAGCCCTGCAGCTCTTCCCACACCTCCCAAGTGCCCCAGTGTCTGGAAAGGCTGAGCCCCAGCTCCAGCCCTAAATTCCTCTCTCCTGGGGGTGCAACCAGGAATAGAATAAATTTCCTCACTTTGGAGCTAGCCACACTTCTGGAGGTGAATCCTCCATGAGGCACAAATGTTGTGGGGTCGGGATGCAGCACTGCAGGAGGACTTGAATCTTCTGGGCTGTCCAGACCCATACCCCAGGTCAGCCCCAGAGCTGATGGAAATCACTGTTGTGGGAAAACATAACGGGAGTTGCTCACGGGGAGGACACAGCCTTCATTCTCCTCCTCCTCCTCCTCCTTCTCCTCCCCTTCCAAGCCACAGTGAGATGGTTTAATTTTGTAAGGAAATTTGAAAACCTTTATCTTACTTACATACTCCAACAGGGTTCTTGAGGCAGATCCCAGAGGAGAAGGAGGTCACAAGGTTATCCATGATGCAACGAGCATTTCTAGCACTTTTCACCCTCCTGGGGCTGTGGAGGAACCCCAAGGACCCAGCGCTGCCCACACACGGCTGTGGTGGAGCCCACCTTCTCTCCTCACCCTCCAGCAGAGTCTTAGGTGGTAATCTCAATATCCAGGGCCATCTTGCCATTCCACAGCTCTGGGGAATCCTGCAGCATCCATGCCAGCTCATCCTTGGCCTTCTGGAGCTCATCTTGCAGCTCACTGTGCCTCCCCCAAGCATCTCTGAGAGCATGACTCCGCGCTGCTCAATGTCACCAGGTGATGTTTGCAAAGACACCTTCTGGGAGGACATGAGGCATCCTGCATTTTTGTGTCTTCTTTCTCATTATTCCCATCTCTAAAAGAAAAAATCCTACTTATTTTGAGAGTCTTAAACTGGGGGGGGGGGGGGGGGGGTATCAGGGCTTTTTTTAGGAAAGCCAAACGTTTCCAAAATCAATAATCAATTATAAAATAGTCCAGAATAGTCCAGGAAGTCTGAACATGTCCCTGTGCTGCCAGACTGGGTTTGAGTTTTGTTTGGAGGATACCAATACTCTGCCCTAACTGGAACTAATAATTAAGGTTTCCCATTGCTTCCCGTTATAAACTATATAATGAATTAGATGGTCTGGAAATTATACCAGTTTCTACAGGTGCTGAATTACTGGTGAGTCATAATTCTATCCATTTGTTGGATGCTTTGAACCCATGTCAGAAGCCAGAATTCCTGCTGAAGCAATTTCAGCAATTTTCTGAGAGCTGTAGCTAATCCCATGATCTAATTTGGTGCAATTAGTTCTTTGCAATAATCAAAAGGATCCAAGAGAAAATAGGCAGGGAGATAATCCTTCTTCCCTGCTCAGCTCTGGGAAGAGCTTCCGTAGACTGATGGAACCAGTGTGAGGCAACTCACTTTGATAAAGATGAAAGAAATTGTGGCATCATGGAATTGTTTGGGCAGGAAAGGGCAGTAATGCTGATCCAGTCCCACCCCTGCCATGGGCAGGGACACCTCCCAGTATCCCAGGCTGCTCCAAGCCCCATCCAACCTGGCCTTGGACACTTCCAGGGGTTGGGCTGCCACAGCTGCTCTGGGATATCCATTCCAGGACCTCATCACCCTCACAGGGAAGAATTTCTTCCTCAAATCTAATCTAAATCCACCCTCCTCTAGTTTAAAACTATCACCCCTTGTCCTGTTGCCACAGGCCCTACTAAAAAATTTGTTCCCATTTTTTTATAGATGCCACAAAGGTGTTTTCACACAACTTGGGATGTGACACATAGGATCCAGACATTAAATCCTATCCTTCCCACCTGTTCCTTCATGTTTTCCAGGTCACATTGTCTGCTCTGGATCACAAAACTCAGCTCTTTCATCTCTCGCTGGTGGGACTTCCGCTTCTTGAAGGGCTTCCACTTTTCCTCCTCAAGCTCTTAGAAATGTTAGGAAGGAGAGAGCTGGGAGTTGATACTTGTGGCTTACATAGGAGCCTTGAGTCTCTTTCCAGAGTGAATTAAACTCAGTTTAGAGAAAAAGATTTGTGGATCCTGAGAATGCTAGCAGAAAATGGTCAATTCACCTACAACTCCCCATTCCCAGCACATGCCATCACCTCTGTTCCAGGGGTGTTCTCCTAGCTTTGAGACCCACAGAGTTTATCAGAAGGGAAAATCAGATCCAGAAATCACTTATTGAAGACAGGAACCAAATCCCACCACTTTTGCACTGTTATTTCTGACAGTGAAAGGCTTAAGAAGCTGTCACCAGACCCACCCTGGCTCAGTACAATGTTTCCAGCTGGGATTTGCTTTTCCAAGCTATACCCTCACACCTGCACTCCATGCCCCCAAGGATGCCCCCCTGTCCAGGGCTCAGCTGTTGTCCCTTTTCACAATGACAGAGGCATCACAGGGACTTCTCTCCAGCTCACACTTTTCCTAGAAGCTGTGCTAGGCAGCCATAAATCACCAGAGCATCCCTGTCCCTGGATTTCTTATCTCACATCCCAATGGAAGTAACACCACCATGGAGAATCTGACCTGAGCCACAGCCCAGGAGTTGAAAGTGGGTTTGGTTTATTTTTTTCAGATCTCAAAATCTTTCTGACTGGGATTCCCAAAAAGAGCCTGATTGGTTAATCTGGCCCACATTTGTATAGCCAATGAGTGGATGGGAGGAAGAGCTGCCACGAGGAATGGCTGGGAGAGGAGCATCCCTACCTGAGCAGAAATACATTTCAAGAACTCCATCTCCTGCTTTAGGGTTTCCACCTTTGCTTCCAGCTCTGCCTTGGTCAGATGGACACACTCCACATCCTAAAACAGTTTCCAGATGTTTAGGAGACAAAATTATGCCTACACAAGGATCTAAGGCAATTCCATTATATTTTTGGAGTAAGAAATTTTGTTTGAGAAACTCAGTTATCTCCTGACCAGCAACAGCTAAGGGGTTCCCAATAATATATCCAATACTGAAGAGTTCTTGCTGAAAAACCATCATAATTCAAGAATGAGGAGCAAAAAAACACCAGTTTAGAATAAAGTATTCTCTCAGTGGCATGTTTTTCCACACCCCACACCTGTCCAAGGACTTCTAAGATTCTCTAGACCTGCCCCTTGCCTTGCAAGGAGTGGCTCAGAGGAAACCCCTTGGGTCTCTGCACCCAAACCTTCCATTGATCCCAATTCCTTACCTTCTTCAGCAACACCAAGACACTCTCAGCAGTGGCACATCTGTTCACTTCCTGCTCATATCTGGTGGGGAAAAGAGGAGACCAGTGAAGGGGTCATTCCAAGAGTGGAGACCTCATTTGAGTGGATATTTAGGGGACAGAGTGCTTTGGATCCCATCCTTTTGAATCTCAACCTT
Organism: Pyrgilauda ruficollis; assembly: GCF_017590135.1. Classification (NCBI taxonomy): domain Eukaryota; kingdom Metazoa; phylum Chordata; class Aves; order Passeriformes; family Passeridae; genus Pyrgilauda; species Pyrgilauda ruficollis. Next base: position 289,240 of record NW_024523800.1, read on the forward strand.
TTGGATGTCAGCTTTTGAATATCAAACTTTTGGATCTCAGGCTCTTGGATCTCAGCATTTCGGGTGTCAGACTTTTGGATCCCAGATTTTTGCACATCACCATTTTGGATCTCAGCTCCTTAAGTCTTAGCCCTTTGACTCGCAGCCTTCATTATCTCAGTTTTTTGGAAGTCTCTGGATCTTGATAATTGATATGGCCCAAGCCAAGAGTCCCCTTAGTGCAGCTTTTGGAGCTCCTGCCCCGAGGGTAGTTTCTCCTCACTCACTGGCACCTGAACTCCTGCACAAACTCCTCAGAGTGGCTCAGCTAGGGCTGCACCTGGTCCTGTTCCCACTGCAGTGAGTCCAGCCACTGCCACCAGCAGCAGGCAAAGCTGCCCAAGACATCTTTGATGTCCCTCTGGGCTGGCAGCACCTGCTTCCACAGGACATCCCATTAGGCAGCCAACGCCCTGTTCTGCTGCTCCAGAAGCTTCACCTGCACACAGAGAGCAAAGCCACCTGTCCAGGTGCCTGTTGGGATGACTCCTACTGGGAACACAGGAGTGGGGGGACACAAGGAATCTGTTTTTCTGGGCCAGCAGTCCCCAGGCTCGTTGAATAAGATGAGAGGAATAAGGGGGTCAACACGACCTTCCTAAGCCTACAATCAAGTGGGAGGAGTCTCTGCCATGGAAAGGGGTTGAAACTGAATGATCCTTGGAGTCCATCTCAACCCAAGCTATTCATGGTGAGATTGTTGGGGTGTCCTGAATGGGGCCAGGAGTTGGACTCAATGATCTTGCGGGGCTGAGCCTTCCAACTTAGCATATTCTGTAGTTCCATGATTCCATGAATCCTAGAGAAAAGTGAGCCTGCTGCTCATCCCTTCTCCAAGGAAGCCCTGGACAGCACAGCCTTTGTGGGAGCTAATGAAACGCTAAACTTTTAAATAAATCTGCATCAATGGGCTGAAAGTGGAAACCCTCATTCATGGATAGGAGACCATGGAAAAAAATCTGGCTGCAGAAAGAAGCCAACAGTGCCAAAGCCCTGCTGAACACTTTGGAGGAACAACCCCCTCCCACTATTAATAATAAAACCAGATGCAGTTCATCAAAGTATTTAAAAGTATAAATCAGATTAAAAAAACATAGCATGCTTGACCTGTGTTCATGACACCGGGGTAACACATACCAAAACCAGCTCGAGGCTCATGAACTGCAGTGGAGAGGAAGAGAAACCAAAGTCTGGAACACCAAAGTCTTCTCAACTCTCACCTTGTCAATCAAAGAGACAACATTGGCTGTGGAGGCCCTTCAGCTGCTACCTCTGCTGCTTTCAGATCCACTGGATTTCAGGGTTGACCTTCACATCCAGGGACTGCAGGAGGTCCCTGTTTACCTGCACGAGGTGAGCACCTCCATATTTGCTGACCAACCCACTGGTGCCCCAGCACCCCTGAACTCCCCAGAGCCCAGAACAAACCCATTTCCATCCCTTTGTGTTTTGGAGTCTCTGGCCATGGCTCCAGGTTCCATATCCTCTCCCAAACAATGCCAGGAGGCAGAAGTGCTGGTTTAGCCAAGGATCAACCCACTAGAAGCAGAGGATGGTGAGAAGAATCTTCTCCCGTGGGAAGTTCACCCAGCTGACAGCTGCTGGCTCATGCTGAAGCAGCCCAGAAGGATCCCTTTGCCCTGACACGTCTGTGCTCCTTTATACACATATCAGGAGTGGAGCTTGCTTGATGAAAAGGAATAATTTGGGCTTTTCCTGGGGTTTGCAGTACCGGGTAGGAATTAGAAAGTTTCAATATACAATACAAGTGAACATTTGTGAAATCCAATGGAATTTCTCTAGGTGTAAATGCAGTCAGCTTGGATTCTTCTATTGGGTTAGTTTGTTCCCCTTCCTTACCGTGAATACAGGTTAGGAAATGGCTTGGAGAGTGTTTCTTTCTTCCAAGGACAGTTTCCTCTGCCATGAAGACAGGGTGGGAGAGCTGGCAGTGTTAGCCTGGAGAACAGAAGGCCGCAGGGAAACCCTGGAGCCTCTTCCAGTCCCCAAAGGGGCTCCAGAAGAGCTGGAAAGGAACGAGGTACAAGGGATGGAGGGACAGGACACAGGGAATGGTTCCCACTGCCAGAGGATAGGGTTCGATGGGATACTGGGAAGGAATTCCTGGCTGTGAGGGTGGTGAGGCCCTGGAATGGATTTCCTAGAGCAGCTGTGTCTGCGCCATCCCTGGAAGTGTCTCAGGCCATGTTGGATGGGGCTTGGAGCACCCTGGAAGTGAAAGGTGTCCCCGCCCATGGCAGAGGTGGAACTGGACAAATTTTAAGTTTCCTTCCAACCCAATCCATGGTTCTGTGATTCTTGTTAAGTCTTTGGCTTTGTGTAGAACACCTGGAAAACAAAACTCACATGGAGAAGACAATAAAAAGCTTTGAAACTAGGAGGCTCTATCCCAAGTCTGTTAATTGGACACTGGTTAATCGTGGTAAGTTGGCTGTGGTGGGCAGAGCATAAAGGTGGGCAGAGCATAAAGCAACCTGTATCCTGCAAAATTCCTTATTAATCCATCTGCTACTCCTTGTCACTATCCTTTATATGGGAGCTTGTAATTAAAACCCTTGGGATAGCTCAAGGCAAATAAAAAGGGATTTATTGGAGTGTCTTGACAAGTGGAGAAGAAAAGGCTGAGAAGTTTCACAGAGTTGCTGAGAGCCCGAGAGGTGGAGCCAAGATTCCATCTCTCTGCTCGTGGCTTCCTGCCAAAGTCTCTTTCAAAACAAAAAGTGGTGAAGGTTTCATTTCAGATCACTCAGAAGAAATGATTTTCCTCTGCTACTCCACCAGATCAATCCTGAACTTTTTCAATGGGCTCAAACCTCAGTGTTTTTGTGGCCATTAAACATTTAAGCATTTCAAATCACCAAGAAATGGGATAATATTTCCCCTGCTCATTTCTCTCCTTGGTTTTTCAGGAATTTTTAAATTTTTTTTATTATTTTTTCAGTTCCTGAGCTTGTCAAAGCAGTTTTCACAAGAAAGCTGATGAAAAGCCAATCTTGTTACCAGGAACCTTGCTGGAATTCTGTTTCCAAGAGCAGCTGGTGCCAAAGTTTTCCCTGTACCTCATTATTTGCAAATGTTCTGTTCTGGAACACTTTGCCCTCAGCCCAGCAAGGGAGATAATTGATAGGATGAGGCAGCTGGAAAGACAAGCAGCTTAATTAGGGGTTCTTGACAGTGCTATCAATTACACCCACACAGGGCAGCAATTGAAGTCTGGATGTTTCATTTAAACAGAGGCAGCGTCCGTGGCATTCCCAGCTGGAAGAGCAGGATTGGAGCCCAGGGGAGGCCTTTTGGCCTGGAGCTGCTCTGATTCAGCTTCATTTTGTGCCTCCAGTTTGTCTCTCCTTGGGCTCTGCTGAATCCCCCTCCTGGTACTCCTGAGGTACCCCAAGGGCCCTGAGCAGGGCTCTCACAGCACCTGCCTTGAAAATTTGGAGCTTTTCAAGCAAAGAGAGAGTTCACATGGAGTCTTTATTTCCTTCCTGTGGCCAGAGCCAACGGGTTCATGGCTGGGTCCAGGCTGTTCTCCCAGAATAAATTGCAAAAGGTCATGGATGGTTTAATTGAGTTTTCTTCTACTTTTCTAAGCCAAACGTCTGAATTTGGGTTTTCACAGCCATGGATGTCACAAAAGATTCATCCATTGGATCACCCTGTTCTGGCTCCCAGCCCACTTGACCCCTAACGACCCTGGGTTCCCAAAGGTACCTGAGGCCACCTGATGTCACCCTTAGGCTGTAGCTTACAGGGCCACAACATCAGCTCTGCCTCCCTCTCCCAGTTCTACCCCATCCCACACAAACTGCTGTAGGAGACCAAATATTGCCTCATTTGACAGCCGAAGCTCCCCAAATTTGAAGCACACCAGGCTTCTCTGCTTCTCCCACCCATCTGGTGGAACTTGGTGTATCTGTGTCAGAGCAGTCACCTTTCTGCAGCTCCCTCCTAGGACAGGGAGGGTTGGATGTGGCCTGTGTACCAGGGTAATCACAGCTCACCAGTGCTCTTCTAATCACCGGGAATTTTGGAAAGAGGCCCAGCAATGAGCCCCACAATTTTGATGGTGCTACAATACAGCCGTGACTAATTTCACGGCTTTTTGCCAAAATAAATCAGGAGGGAACATCTTGTTCTCGTCACATCTGCACAGCAAAGATGTAAAAACCTCCACCAGTTAGACTGGGAGAACTGGGGCAAAGACCAGCTCCGCACTAGCACAGCACAACATTTTCCTCCCACTAGATGGTGGTATCTAGTGCATTTGGGCCCCTGCTGGATTCCTAGGAGTACCAGGAGCACCCTGGAGAATCCTGGAGCACCCAAAGCAGGGCTGTGAGGATGGGGAAGGGTCTGGAGGGGCCATACGAGGAGCAGCTGAGGGCTAATTTTTCTGGCTGGAGGAGTTTGAGGGGCTGCAGCTTCATCCCAAGGGACAGCTCCAATCTTTGCTCTGTGGGCCAGGGATAGGACCCAGGGAATGGCTGGAGCTGTGTCAAGGGAGCTTTAGGTTGGATATCAGGAAAAGGTTCTTCCCTGGGGAATGGTCAAACACTGCCCAGGCGCCCCAGGGAATGGTCATGACCCCAGAGCTACCAGAGCTCCAGGAACATTTGGACAATGCTCTCAGGAGGTGGGATTTTGTAATTAATGGGATTTTTGGGGGGTCAGTGCAGGGCCAGGAGCTGGACTCAAAGATCCTTGTGGGTCCCTTCCAACTCAGGATATTTCATAGTTCTGTGACTCCATGGGATGAGCCAGTTCACACCTGGAAGCACTCAGGAACCTCCCAGGATGCCACAAGCAAGAGGTTGTTACAGCAGTGGGAGATAATATTCAGGACAGAATTTGGACAACGAGGTCCTCAATCCATGGAAGCTGACGTTCCCCATGGACTCATGCTGTGAGGCTGACTCAGCCTGGCATGTTCTGTACAACACGTGTGAACTTCTGGCATAAAACTAGCAATGAGACAGAGTCACCAGCAGCTCCAAAGAGAACTGACCTTCCTCCAGCTCCTCCCTTCTCCCTGTCCTCCCCCCATTCCCGAGATCCTGCTCATCTGCCAGCACTCCCAGAGGCTCCTGCTCTGCCTGGGCACAGGGTGTCAGCAAACTCCTTCTCTCAGCATTGACAGCCCCGTGGTGATGGAAAACACACACCAACACATCAGCAGGGGCTCCCTCTTCTTCTCATGGCTTCAGCTCAGCCCCTGAATGCCAAAGCTTGAGATGTCTCCAGCCTTATGGAGTCAATCTCGTGACATTGTCTTGGGTGATCTCAAACTGGCATTTGAAACAGAGGCTGGACTTGGATGATCCTTGTGAGTCCCACCCAGTTCAGGATATATTCTCGTGTTCTATAAACTTAGGGATGAGCCAATGAGGAGCCAGCAGTGGACATGGCCATGGAAATATCAACATTGCATCTTTTTTTTAATTTTTCCATGCATTTTTTAATATGCTTTGGCACTGGAAAGAAAATCATCTGCTTGATCACCCCAGCTCAAATCTGAATGGTCCAAAGAACTGGATCTCAGCCTTCGTCTTAAATTTCTGCAGTCCGTAGACCTGAATGTTGGTGTTGGTCTTAAATTTGTTTGGTCTGAAAACCTGGAATTTGTTCTTGGTCTTAGATCTCTGTGGGCCAAACCCCTGGGATTTAGCCTTGGTCTTAAATTTTTGTTGTCCAAACACCTTAAATTTGACCTTGATCTCAAACTTGTGTGGTCTGAAGACCTGAATATTGGTGTTGGTCTTAAGTTTTTGTGGTCCCAAGACCTAAAATTTGAACTTGAACTTAAACTTGTGTCTAAACCCCAGAAATTTGGTCTTTTCTTAAATTCATGTTGTCCAAAGACCTAAAATTCAGTGTTGGTCTTAAATCCGTGTGGTCCAAAGTCCTCAATGGGCCAGACACTCTCCTTGCAGAACCAGCAAGATCAAAAGCTCATGGAGGAAAGGAACCACTGTAAATATTAAAAAAATATGGTATTTTTAGGCAACTCAAACACCAGATGAGATTTTGCCCTCCTACTCCAACAGGTATAATTGGATATGGAAGGAGGTGCTGGAACACGTCTCCAGAAACTAGGCAGCCCTTGATGGCTCCGCTGATGAGCAGAACAAGCTTGGATATTCCCTTCCAAGCCTTCCCTGCGGTACCTGGGACACTCCCAGTGTGTAAACAGCGCTGAACCCCCTCGGGGGTTCCCAGCTGCTGCTCTCAGTTCTCCTTGGAACCTCAAAAGTCTGGCGTCACCTGGAGCAGAGGCTGGGTCTGATCCCCAGCAGGTGACTCATCCCCTCCAAGGGAAAAGCATGGATGGGATGCTGCAATTGCCTCCAAAAGAGCTCATTTCTTACCAATTTTCTTCCTTTTTGTCCTTTCACACTAAAAAAGGATCAGTAAAAAACACTCAGGCCTGACCACAGCACTCATCTTTTTATTATTAATAAAATATTTTTACTATTAATCAGATATTCCTATCATAATTACAATTTTTTTTACTAAGCAGATATTTTTTGTTGGTAATCCAATATTCTAATTATTAATCTGATACATTTATTATTGGTCTAATATTAATCAAATATTTAATCCATAATCTAATATTTACATAAATAATCAGATAACCTTATTATTTATAAAATAATTATATTAGTCCAATATTTTATATTCAATACTTTTCCTGTTATATTATATTATATTATATTATATTATATTATATTATATTATATTATATTATATTCAATATTTTATTATTATTATTCATCTTTATTAATAATAATTTTTTATTTATAATAATTTTAAAAGGAATCTGCTCTTCTGGGCCCGCAGTCCCCAGGCAATTTTATTGTCAATATAATATTGTATTATTAGTCAGATAATTTTAAATTAATTGTATTATTAATACTTTTTATTAATAATCTGATTGGTTTATTAACTGTGACATTTTATTTATTCTGATTAGAGATTAGAAACACCCTGGATGTACAATTAATTTATCCTTAAAACCAAAGCCCTGTGATCATCCGGACTGTGCAGAATTACTCCTCTTTTTATCCTGAAAGATGAGGTTTTGCCTGAATTAAAGCCTAATCCCTTGGATAAAAACAGAATTGTGATGGTGCAGAGTGGCTTTCATTTGGATACCAAGGTTTCACCTGGATTGTGAAGCCTCTTGAGAGCCATGAAGCTGAACCCAGGTGAGACCCAGTTTTGAACTACAACATCTGGAGTTCCCTCCATGCAGATTCCAAAGTGCCTCCAGACTTTGCTGTGAGTTTGGTTTAGCCCTTTGTGGCTCCACATGGAGTCATGGAATGCATTGGTGTTGGGAGTTGTTTTCTTTCTTGTTGTTTCCTTATTATCTGTGGAATTTCTTCCCATTAAACTGCTAAGAAGCACCGATGGCTGGATGCTTGAGACAGGGAGGGGGAACTCCACTAGTTTTTGGGAGTTTGTCTGGGAGGAAAGGGAGCAGAGACACCGCGAGAATAAGGGCAGGTAAAAAGAGATGGGGTTGGGGGCAGCTGCTCTCTCTCTGCTGGGTTTCGTGGGAGGACAGTCAGACCTGCTGCTTGGGGAAAGGAATTTGCTGCCACCACCATAACCCAGCGGGGAACCTTTCTTCTGCTGCTGGGCTCCACATCCCCCTGCCCTGCCAGGACATCCCGCAGGTTCCAGCTATTTGTCCTGGAGTTTTGATACATTCTCGTCCACTGCCCCGGGATTTCTGCTCATCCATGCCCTTCCATCCTGCTGCTCCTGAGGGTCCTGCTGGGGCACTGGGAGTGGCTGCCCCTGGCTTGGTGAAGCAAAGCCTCTCCTCCATCCCTTCCCGCCTTCGCACAAAGCCGCCATTGCCGCGCGCTCCCCGAGCCCGCCCCACAGCGCCCCCTGCAGCCCCCTGGGGATCACTGCACCAGTCCTGCCCGCCGGGAGCCAGCAGCGCCCCTGCTGGCTGTGCCCGGAACTGCACCAAACGGAAAGCGCCGCCGCAGGAGGGCTGGGACTGGGCTCGGGCTCTTGTTTAGTGTTAGCGCCGTAGTTGCTGTTGTTTGTTTGCTTTATTATACACACTAGTAAAGAACTGTTATTCCTACTCCCTTATCTTTGCCTGAGAGCCCCTTAATTTCAAAATTCTAATAATTCAGAGGGAATATCTTGCTTCCTGTGATAAAAATCACCACTGAATAAGATCACAGAATCATGGAATATCCAGAGTTGGAAGTGGCACACAACAATCATCAAGTCCAACTCAAGGCCCTGCACAGGACAACCCCAAAATCAGATGTTGGCCAAGAAATATTTGCTCAGGTACATCCCATCTCACCTTAACTTGGGACTCCAGGGGGAAAACTGAACCAAAAGTGAGATGAGACTTTGTTGTTCCCAGACTTTCTGCTCCTTTCTTTATCTGCAGCTGCAGTGACAAAACAAAAAAAAAAAAAAAAAAAACAAAAAAAAAAAAAAAAAAAAAACCAAAAAAAAAAGAAAAAAAACCAAAAAAAACCCACCACTATACAGAGGATCTGCCCCCAAGTTATTTAATGAGTGACTCCTGGAGGGAACGATGGATCTGAGGTGTAGCCATGTGTCCTGGCTGACTGGTCAGACCAGACATAAAGGACTTGGCCCTAAACCCCATTTTTACAGCAGACGATCTGCATTTGTCATTCTTTTCCAGCCACCTTCTTCCACTTTTTCACTTTTCCAGGAGCTTTTTGCTGTGGTTGGATCAGATTTCCATGACTTCATTTATATGGAAAGTTCTATCAAACATCTCATAAGAGACATCAGAGTCCCCCCCCCCCCCCCCCCCCCAGACCAAAACAAACACACCAGACAGAGTTTCAAGCTTTTAGTTGCCAAAGATAAAAGTTCCACACAGCCTGAGATTAAAAACTCTGAGAAAGCACAAGGAAGGGACACCATCACAATATCAGCATCCAGCAGAGGAGTGGGATCCCTGGAGAGTCCAGGGACGGTTGTGCCGGGAGAACTCAGGATGATGCACAGCCCGTCCAGACCAGTGGTGTCAGCAGGAAAGTCCCATTTCCCACGACAATGAGAGGGGACAGCTTCATCCCATTCCACTGGTGAGACTTTGCATCCAAGTTTTACTTGTGGGCAGCATCTCCAGGGGAACCTGAGCCACTTCCATAGGCAGACCAGTAACCAGGGCTTGGAGAAGACCACTCTCCTCCAGACCTGCATGCCGCAATCTCATCTCTGCAGATGGGTGTCCCATCTCCATAGGTCCCTCCACCATAACAACCATCTTCTCCAGAGCAATCCCAACCGCCTTCCCCCCCACTGCCAGAACTGCAGGTGCCAGCAGAGCTCGATCCCCAAACTCCAGAAGTGGAGCTTCCTCCTCCTCCAGAGATGGATCCTCTCCTGCCTGAGCTTCCTACTCCATACCCTGAGCCTCCACCATATCCAGAGACTCCCCCATACCCTGAGCCCCCTTCTCCTCCACCAATGCACCCACCACTGCCATAACTGGATCCACCACTGACTGAGCTTCCTCCTCCTTCCCCACCACCAGAGATGGACCCTCTCCTGCTGGAGCTGCCTCCTCCATACCCTGAGCCCCCTTCTCCTCCACCAATGCACCCACCACTACCATAACTGGATCCTCCATGACCTGAGCTCCCTCCACCTCCAGACATGGAGCCTCTCCTGCCAGAACTGTTCCATCCTCCAGAGCTCATTCCCCCACTGTGGGGGCTAGAACTGCCACTGCCAGAGCCTAATCCATATCCACCAGAACTGGAACCACCTCCAGATATGGAGCCTCTCCTGCCAGAGCTTCCTCCATACCCTGAGCCCCCTTCTCCACCACCAAGGCAACCACCACTGCCATAACTGGATCCACCACTGACTGAGCTTCCTCCTCCTTCCCCACCACCAGAGATGGACTCTCTCCTGCTGGAGCTGCCTCCTCCATACCCTGAGCCCCCTTCTCCTCCACCAATGCACCCACCACTACCATAACTGGATCCACCACCAGCTGAGCTTCCTCCACCTCCAGACATGGAGCCTCTCCTGCCAGAACTGCTCCAGCCCCCAGAGCTCATTCCCCCCCTGTGGGGGCTGGAACTGCCACTGCCACAGCCTGATCCATATCCACCAGAACTGGAACCACCTCCAGATATGGAGCCTCTCCTGCCTGAGCTTCCTCCATACCCTGAACCCCCTTCTCCACCACCAATGTAACCACCAGAGCTTGACCCTCCACTGCCTGAGCTTCCTCCATAGCCAGAGCTGATTCCTCCTCCAGAACTGCTCCCACCACTGCCAGAGCCTGATCCCAACCCGCCAGAGCTGTGACCACCTCCAGACATGGAGCCTCTCCTGCCAGAGCCACCTCCATATCCTGAGCTCCCTCCATACCCTGAACCTCCTTCTCCTCCACCAATGCACCCGCCACTGCCAGAGCCAGATCCTCCATGACCTGAGCTCCCTCCACCTCCAGACATGGAGCCTCTCCTGCCAGAACTGCTCCAGCCCCCAGAGCTCATCCCCCCACTTTGGGGGCTGCATCTGCTGCTCCCAGAACCAGATCCATAACCACCGGAGCTCTGGCCACCTCCAGACATGGAGCCTCCACTGCCAGAGCTTCCTTGTCCTCCTCCTCCAGACATGGAGCTTCCACTGCCTGAGCTTCCTTGTCCTCCCCCTCCAGACATGGAGCCTCTTCTGCCACAGCTACTCCCTCCTCCAGAGCTCATGCCCCCACTTTGGGGGCTGCATCTGCCACTCCCAGAGCCTGATCCATAACCACCAGAGCTCTGGCCACCACGGGACATGGAGCCTCCACTGCCTGAACTGGATAAACCCCCTCCAGATCCTGAGCCTTTCCCACCTCCAGAAATGGAACCCCCACCACCAGAGCTGGACCCCCACCCTCCAGAGCTGCTGCTGCCCTTGGACATGGAGCCTCCACTGCCTGAGCTTCCTCCTCCTCCAGATCCTGAGCCTTTCCCACCTCCAGAAATGGAACCCCCACCACCAGAGCTGGACCCCCACCCTCCAGAGCTGCTGCTGCCCTTGGACATGGAGCCTCCACTGCCTGAGCTTCCTCCTCCTCCAGATCCTGAGCCTTTCCCACCTCCAGAAATGGAACCCCCACCACCAGAGCTGGACCCCCACCCTCCAGAGCTGCTGCTGCCCTTGGACATGGAGCCTCCACTGCCTGAGCTTCCTCCTCCTCCAGATCCTGAGCCTTTCCCACCTCCAGAAATGGAACCCCCACCACCAGAGCTGGACCCCCACCCTCCAGAGCTGCTGCTGCCCTTGGACATGGAGCCTCCACTGCCTGAGCTTCCTCCTCCTCCAGATCCTGAGCCTTTCCCACCTCCAGAAATGGAACCCCCACCACCAGAGCTGGACCCCCACCCTCCAGAGCTGCTGCTGCCCTTGGACATGGAGCCTCCACTGCCTGAGCTTCCTCCTCCTCCAGATCCTGAGCCTTTCCCACCTCCAGAAATGGAACCCCCACCACCAGAGCTGGACCCCCACCCTCCAGAGCTGCTGCTGCCCTTGGACATGGAGCCTCCACTGCCTGAGCTTCCTCCTCCTCCAGATCCTGAGCCTTTCCCACCTCCAGAAATGGAACCCCCACCACCAGAGCTGGACCCCCACCCTCCAGAGCTGCTGCTGCCCTTGGACATGGAGCCTCCACTGCCTGAGCTTCCTCCTCCTCCAGATCCTGAGCCTTTCCCACCTCCAGAAATGGAACCCCCACCACCAGAGCTGGACCCCCACCCTCCAGAGCTGCTGCTGCCCTTGGACATGGAGCCTCCACTGCCTGAGCTTCCTCCTCCTCCAGATCCTGAGCCTTTCCCACCTCCAGAAATGGAACCCCCACCACCAGAGCTGGACCCCCACCCTCCAGAGCTGCTGCTGCCCTTGGACATGGAGCCTCCACTGCCTGAGCTTCCTCCTCCTCCAGATCCTGAGCCTTTCCCACCTCCAGAAATGGAACCCCCACCACCAGAGCTGGACCCCCACCCTCCAGAGCTGCTGCTGCCCTTGGACATGGAGCCTCCACTGCCTGAGCTTCCTCCTCCTCCAGATCCTGAGCCTTTCCCACCTCCAGAAATGGAACCCCCACCACCAGAGCTGGACCCCCACCCTCCAGAGCTGCTGCTGCCCTTGGACATGGAGCCTCCACTGCCTGAGCTTCCTCCTCCTCCAGATCCTGAGCCTTTCCCACCTCCAGAAATGGAACCCCCACCACCAGAGCTGGACCCCCACCCTCCAGAGCTGCTGCTGCCCTTGGACATGGAGCCTCCACTGCCTGAGCTTCCTCCTCCTCCAGATCCTGAGCCTTTCCCACCTCCAGAAATGGAACCCCCACCACCAGAGCTGGACCCCCACCCTCCAGAGCTGCTGCTGCCCTTGGACATGGAGCCTCCACTGCCTGAGCTTCCTCCTCCTCCAGATCCTGAGCCTTTCCCACCTCCAGAAATGGAACCCCCACCACCAGAGCTGGACCCCCACCCTCCAGAGCTGCTGCTGCCCTTGGACATGGAGCCTCCACTGCCTGAGCTTCCTCCTCCTCCAGATCCTGAGCCTTTCCCACCTCCAGAAATGGAACCCCCACCACCAGAGCTGGACCCCCACCCTCCAGAGCTGCTGCTGCCCTTGGACATGGAGCCTCCACTGCCTGAGCTTCCTCCTCCTCCAGATCCTGAGCCTTTCCCCCCTCCAGAGATGGAACCACCCCCACCTAAGCTGGATCCACCCCCTCCAGAGCTTCCACCTTTTCCCCCTCCAGTGACTGGCCCTTTCGTTCTGCTCCCACTGGTACCATCAGAACTCATTCTCCCCTTCACACTCTTTATGCCTCCAAAAACTCCAGAAACTCTGGCATTGTGGTCAATGACACCTGGAAGAAATGGAAATTACATTCAATTTATCCTTTTTACCTCAGAAAACTCTTAGCAGGGCTGATTTAAGCATCGTCCTTCCTACCCTGGTGATCATAGGCTTATCTTTGAAGGGGCCAACAAGAATATCCCTTAGTAGACATCAACCTATGGAATATTTTTCTGGGGTTTTTAGCTTTTTTTTTTAAAAACATCATTTATGTCTTATTTCACCTATGAACACTCAGTGCAGCCTATCCTCTACAAAGGCCAAGACTGTGTTTCTTTCTCCTTCAGCTTCCTCAACTTTCACACAAATTTTAAGACTAGTTTTTATTTCCTTCCCTTCTGCCCTGCATCAAACAGACCTATGGGTTAAATGTGGTGCTTCCAATTTCCTCCAAATTTATTAGGAATTAGCCAATAATTCTAAAGCCACTTGTTACATTAATGTGTGTTCACAAACTCCCCTTTGCATCCTTTCCTGAATTTGGATGGGAACTGGGATAGTTTGTTCCAATGGTGTCAAGACCACAAAGTAGGAACAGCTTCCTGTAAAAAACCCTGAGAAAATTGGGATACTCACAGATTGTGGCTGGTGATCCTTCCTGGATCCTGTGGAGGAAAAGTGACACTGAGGTAAGGCAGCCAATAAAATCAGAATTAAAATTCAGGTTAGGCTTTATCAATGATCTGCAGAAAGGTGACTCCTCCCAGGCCCAGTGCATCCCAGAATCCCAGTGACAGAGCCATGGACATGCTGCTTTGTCTGGGTGCTTCACCCAGGGTGGATTTTGCCCCCACCTGTTCTCCTCCTCCTCGAGGAGTGATCGATACATGGCAATCTCAATATCCAGGCCCAGCTTCACATTCAGGAGCTCCTGGTAATCGTGGACAAGCTGAGAAAGGTCATCCTTGGCCTGTTGGAGGGCATTTTCCAGCTCCTCTAGCTTTTCCTGGCCGTCCCTGACGGCCGAGCTCCCACGGTGCTCAGCATCCTTAATGGAGTCCTGGAGGCTGGAATTCTGCAGAGGGAACAAAGGGAATGTGACCATGTCCCGTCTGTGGGGAGGATTTTAGAAGAGAATCATGGAATACCCATTGTCAGGAGGGAACCACAGGAATCATCGAGTCCAACTATCCCAGCACATAAAAACCCCCAAATCCCATAATTTTCACACCCTCCTGGCATTCCTTGGAAATCAAAAGGCTTTCCTCAGTGACAGAACAACAAAAATACATTGGACTGGGTAAACTAACACAACTAAACCCCAATATAGATACCAAAAATCTAAATCTGCTTCAACTGGAAGAGAAAACTCCATCCCTAAGTTTGCCTCCAAACAACTGGCTGCTACATACTGCACTGAGATCCCATGGAAAAGGAGCATAAACCATGTAGTCCTGGTGGAAAGTATCAGCTTTACCCTTTTCCTTGCGATTTCAATTTCTGGTTGGAGTCTTTGGATCTGCCTGGCAAGTTCCTGGATTTCCTGGTGACTGTTCCTCAGCTGCTCTCGTTGACTCACCCACATGTTCTGCAGGTCCTGGTACTGATGGGAAGAGGACACAAGATTTTTTGGTTTCTTTTCCAACGAGGAGATCTGTGTTCCTGTTTCCCTGGTGTGCACTCACCCTGCCCCGGTACATGGCATCCACTTCAGCCATGCTCCTGTGGGCCATCCGCTCGTATTCCTGCCTGACCTCCTCGATGATTCCATCCATGTTCAGGTCCCTGTGGTTGTCCATGGACAGAATAACGTCAACATTCCCAGCAACCGTTTGCAGCTGGGACAGCTCCTGCAGGGAAAACCAGATTAGGAATTTTAACAGTCCTTGTGGTCAGTCCAGGTCTTTATGAGGAAAAACGGGGACCTTGTGGCCAATTTCCCACTGGAATTTCTCCACCTGCAGCCGTCAGGTACCACTGTACCCCCACCACTTGTAATTTGCAAGGTCTTCTAGCCTTCAGGACACACCAGACGCCTTTTCACTCACAAAAGGCCGAGGATAATTAATTCTCCAAGCCAAAAATCCCACCCAAGCAAAATTTCTGGGAATCTCCAGAAGGCATGTCCTTCAAGACCTGTGGGTAAGATGTGAATCACTCACAGCTTCATATAAACACCGGAGGAACTCCAGCTCCTGCCTCAGGATATCCACTCGGACATCAGACTCCATTTTTCCCATGTAAGCACTATCCAGTTCCTGTATAATATTTGCATTTTGTTGACCCAAATGCTCCACTGAAGTGCAATTCTTGCGATATTTCCATAAAGCCTTTATTCCTGGAATCAAATAATGGCCTAGAGATCTCAGATTTCATTTGAAAATCAAGGGGAACAAAGGGAATTTGCCATTTAAGATTAAAAAATTGGCTGGGAAATGAGTACCACAGCTGCAGCAAAAAACTGTTCCTGGGGAACATGAGAAATGGGAAAACACAATTTTTATTCATACTTCTAGTAAAAAGTTGCCTAAATTTTCTCTTCACAGATAGTTTTAGTTTTCTAAACCATCTACAGAGATTATTTAACTTAATAACAATATTCCACCTGGACTGGGATTGAGTGAATAGGGAAAAAGCACTTTTTAGATATTTGTCCTACAAAGGACCGATTCATTCTCTAGAGGAAATAATCCCTCCTCAGTCTTGTTCTGATTTTCAGTTAGTTTGGTTAAAATTAGACAAAGCTCAGCAAAAACTTCAGCTTTTGAGAACCTTGGCAACCACCCAGATATTGTTTTATTTCTAAGGCTTTAATTTACTCAGGATCTCAGGTCAATTCACCTTTTTAAGCTCCACGAACTCCTCCTCCTTGGACGTGCGTTTGTTGATCTCATCCTCGAATCTGTGGGACAGAAGGAGGTAGATTATTATCTATTATCTATAATATATTATCTATCTGTTATCTATTATTAATTAATAAATTTAATTAATCTATCAATTACCTTTAATTATTGATATTAGTTGTTAAGTCAGGTGGACCAGTAAACAACAGAATCACTCAAAGACTGAATGTGTTGAGTTTTCATTTTACTTTAATTACAATTTCTGGCAAGTGCAAACCCTCTGCAAAAAGATGCCCAAAAACAGCCCAAAAAATGGAGTCAATACAGATCACTTCTAAATTTAGTAAATCGGAACTCAACTGTTCATTTTTCAGAGCTGTGGGTGGACATAAATCATCTAAGCCAGAAAAGGTGACAACTCTTCCCAACTTGACCCCAAGCTCAGCTCTGTCCCTTCCCACCAGGGCCCTGTGAGTGGAATCTTGGGTCACTCACTGCTGGGGGGAAAAAGAAAAGGAGGAGTCTGGGAAAGAAAAAGGATGGGAGAGATCATCACAAACTTTGGTTTTCCTCTCATTTTTGGGATTTCAACCCTTACTCTTCCAGCATCAAAGTCAAGCCCATAATGACCTGCAGCAGAGCAGGGCTAAGAAACTTCAAACTCCTGCAGATGCAAAGCTGAGCTTTGCCATCCAAGGGCATATGAGCAGCACCTGGGAAAATCCCATCACCTGTTTTCCCAGATTTGGGACTATTCACCTGTTTTTGTAATCCTCAACAAGCTGGAGCATGTTGTAGGCTTCGGGATCCAGCTGCTCCTTCTGGCTCTGGAGTGTCTCGAGCTGCCGCTGCAGGTTGGTGATGTAGGACTGAAAGAAGCTGTTGATGTTCCTTCTCTCCTCAGGGCCAGAGCTTTGCTGCTGCAGAAGTTCCCACTTGGCCAAGAGTGCCTGATTCTGCCGCTCCAGACATTGAACCTGGAAGGTGAAGCAGATCCAGAGGGGCTGCATGTCTCCAGTTGGCATCTCTGCCATGGAGATGGGCTGGGAGAGCTGGGGATGCTCACCTGGAGAGGAGAAGGGAAAGGAGACCCTGGAGCCCCTTCCACTGCCTAAAGGGGCTCCAGGAGACCTGGAGAGGGACTGGGGACAAGGCCTGGAGAGAAAAGACAAGAGGGAATGGCTTCCCACTTCCAGAGGGCAGGGATAGATGCAATATTGGGAAGAAATTCCTCCCAGAGAGGGTGGTGAGGCCCTGGAATGGATTTCCCAGGGGATGCTCCATTCCTGGAAGTGTCCAAGGCCAGGTTGGACAGGGCTTGGAGCTCCCTGGGTCAGTGGAAGGTGTCCCTGCCCATGGCAGGAACTGGATGAGCTTTAAGGCCCCTTCCAGCCCAAATCACTCCACAATTTTATAATATTGACCAAGTAATAACTTGGATACCCAAAAGTTTAGAAGGGAAAGAAGAGTCACAGACATTCAGGACTATGGAATCCTAAACCTCCTCAGTGTAACCAACACCTCCTGTCCAGTGAAATAGGAAACCCTGAAGTCCCCACATGTAAAAGAGAGAAGCAGAGACAGAGACACCTTCCAGATACCAGTGAGGTGGAAAAGCTTTTGTGGCTGGTTTGAGTAGAAGCAGAAGAGAAAACTGGAGAGACGGAAAGTTAAAGAAAAGCTGAAGATGGACCACCTAGTAGAGAGCAGGGCTTCCAAACCAAGAAGTGATTTGTTTAATAATTCAGAGAAATTGAATTCATTTGCAATTTCTGGTAAGTGCAAACCCCTGCAAGGAGAGGCACAAAACCAGCCTGTTCTTGCAAGGTTTGGCTTTGCTTAAGAAAAAAATACTAACTCATCAAGATGTCCAAGTCCCTCACCCATTTTTCCTGCTGGCATCAACAACCTTCAGGCACCAGAATATAGGAATATATATACCCAGAAACCACTTTCTTCAAAAGAGGAGTGAGTCTATGTGCTAGTGACATCTCAGTAGTTTACTGTCCTGCCACAAAAGACAACTCCAAGATCTTTACCCCAAGGCAAAAAGTGATTCACCCAGCGGTGTTCACAGGGACCCATTGTGAGCTTCACAGCAGCCTGTGGGAATTCAGCCAATGCTGGGATTTTTGTGGGGAGAAGATGGAACATGAAGGTGTCCCCATGACTCACACCTACCTTATACCTCCCCCTTCCCAGATAACAGCACAGAAACCAGGACTCACCTTCTCGATGAATGATGCAAATTTGTTGTTGAGAGCTTTGATCTGCTCCCTCTCATCTGAGCACACTCGCTGGAACTCGGGGTCCACCTGGAGCCGTATTGGCCTCAGCAGGTTGGTGTTGACATGGACCTCCTCAATGCCTCGGAGAATTCCAGCCTGCCCCAGTCCCTGTCCAGCCCCTTGTTCCCCTACACCAAGGCCTCCTCTGAGTACCTCCCTGCCTGAACCTCCTCTGTAGGTGCCACCTTGCCCTATTTTACCACTTTGAAAACCTCCCACGAAATATCCTCTTCCACCAAAGCCCCTCTCAGGTTGTCTCCAGCCACCAAACCCAAAGCATCTCCCATATCTTACTCCTTCTCCTCCGTAGCCTCCACCAGTATAGACATTCCTGAACCCTCCATAGCTGTGGAGGCTCCTGCTGCCATACCCATGCTCAAACCCTCCGAATCTCCCATCTCCACCACCCAAGGTCCCGCAGTGAGCAGAAGAAGAACTGAAACTCCCATCCCCATATCCAGAGAAATATCGTCTCATGGCAGCACTTCCAGTTGGGAGAGCCGGTGGAGGAAGTGGTGAAACAGGAGGAGAAATGAGAATGAAGGATCCTCAGCTACTCTAGAGGAGAATGGAAGTTCTCCTTTATACGTTCTGGAGGAGCTCATCTCCATTCCGTAGTAATTAGCAGGTCTCTAATGTTGTTATTGGGTTTGGTTCATCAGGCAGCAATTAATGGCTGCCCAGAGAGGTCAGATAAACACCAACACCAGTGGGGCAGTTGTGAAATTCCCCAAATCCTGCCTGACTCATGAGCTTTTCTCCTTCATTGGGACAGTTATTAAATTAAATACTGTATTTCTTCATGTGCTACTGTATGGCTCTGGCAGTACTTCTTAAATAATCAGAAGTGCATTGATGTTCTTATTTATTCACTCTGTTCTGCCAGTGGGGCTTGCCAAGATCCTTCATTTGTATTTAGGATCTGGTTTTCCCAGACACCCTCAGGATTTTAGTAGTTTTGGGTTTTGTGTTTTCCATAGTTCTTTTTTTCCCCCTTTTCTTTTAGTTCTTTTTATTTCTATTTTCTGAAGAGTTTATGGCTGCCTCATCTCTGGAGGTGCTCAAGAACAGGTTGGATGGGGCTTGGAGTGACCTGGTCTGGTGGAAGGGAGACCCTGGAGCCCCTTCCAGTGCCCAAAGGGGCTCCAGGAGACCTGGAGAGGGACTGGGGACAAGGCCTGGAGAGAAAAGACAAGAGGGAATGGCTTCCCACTTCCAGAGGGCAGGGATAGATGCAATATTGGGAAGAAATTCCTCCCAGAGAGGGTGGTGAGGCCCTGGAATGGATTTCCCAGGGGATGCTCCATTCCTGGAAGTGTCCAAGGCCAGGCTGGACACAGCTGAGAGCTCCCTGGGTCAGTGGAAGGTGTTCCTGCCCATGGCAGGAACTGGATGGGCTTAAGGTCCCTCCCAACCCAGACCATTCCATGACCTTATTTTGGGCTGATTTAGATGATTCTTTGGGAATGTTGAGGCGTTTCCTTGAGCACCAGCCTGAGAACTGGGATTTATTAGTCCCATTTAGGTTTTGAGTTGAAGGTGGACAGAGGTGGATGAGGGTGGTGGAGTTTGGCAAGTTCCCGCCCCAGTTGTGCTCAATAATCTCCAGTTTGGGTCTGTCTCTAAATTTCTGGATGTTTCCAACATGTCCATCCTGGTTCCCTCATTGTCCACAAAAAGTCACACTCATCTCACTGTCTCAGAGGCTTTTCCAGGTGGGAGGAACTTCCCCACCTGCCCCAGGGACTGCTGAGGATGGCCAGAACAACACAGGGGGCCTCAGTCCCTGGTCCAACACCTGCACAAGTGGCCCAGGCAGGCAATTTTAATGGATCAAGTTTTGGGAAGCAATTTAAACTTATCCTTAAATCCCAAGACAAAGAGCCAGGTTGACCCTGTGGTTGTAACACCCTGGTCCCGTGAAAATCCATCTCCCTGGGAAGGATGATGGATGAACCTGTGATCCCTTTGTCCCAGCTGTGTCAGAAAGTGGAGGGAATGACAGGAAGCTCCCATTTCATCCTCAGGATGCGTGGACATCTCTTGGGATGCATCCCTGTTTCTGGAGCCAGCTTGACAGGTCCAGGTGTGGTTGGGATGTGCTGCCAAGGCTGATCCAGTGTCAGCTCCGATCACAACAGCTGCCCACACTCTGGATTATGGCACGTGGGGTGGGATGGCTGCTCTCCTCACTCCGGCTCTGGGCTCCAGCTGCTACAGAAAGCTCAGAATTCACACCTGGTTCACTTCAGCTGCTGCACAGGGCAGGATTTTGGCGTGGGCACTCTCCCACAGGGAGCTGTGGCTGCTCACTCTCTGGGGTCACAACAGTTCCTTCCATGGTCCATGGGGATTACCTGCAGTGTCGCCTAGTGCAGCTCTGGAATGAGGCACGTGGAAAGTGGGAAGAGGAGGGGTGGAGAGGGGAATCACACTGGAGCCAGCACCAGCCCTTCTGAATCACAGAATCATTTAGGTTGGGATCATCAAGTCCAATGATTTCCTTGACACTGCCAAGGCCACCATGGACTGTGTCCCCAGGTGCCACATCCACACATTTCTTGGACACTTCCAGGGATGAGGACTCCACCCCTGCCTTGGGCAGCTGTGCCGGGCTGGACAACCCTTTCCAGTAAGGAATTTCCCCCAATTTCCAACATAAACCTGTCACAATTTGAGGCCATTTCCTCTCATTCTGTAACCCACAACCTGGTAGAAGAGTCAGACCCCATCTGGCTCCAACCTCTCGGGTTTCCTGCGGTCAGGATGACCCTGAGAGTCCTTTTTTCCCAGCCCGGCAGCCGAAGAAAGAGTCGGAGTTCTTCAGCCCGTGTTCACAAGGTTGTTTATTATCTACTATCTAAAACATTTCCTTCCTGAGCCGCAGAGGTCTGGTCTGCAGGTCTGCCAAGGGCACACTGCCCTGGGCTGGTGTTGTCTTTTTATACTAAAAACTACGTGTACTTTATTTACAATTATTTTCCAATACCTATCATCTATGTTAGACAGTCTGCTTCTATTCCAAACCAATCCAAATATACTAACATCACCCAGAAGATGGAGGCTAGGAAGAAGAAGGAAGAAGGACAGGATAACGCCCAAATTCCTCCATCTTGCCCCCTAGACCCCCATAGTAAAATTCTTCAAAATCCCACCTTTCACCCTGTGACAACTGTTATTGTGTTACTTAAACTTTTGTGACCTTTAATTCTTCATACAAAGTTGGTAATTTGCTCCATGGGTTAAGATTGAATTCCCAAGTGTCTTTGGCTTCCTGCCAGGCGCCCATGTCATCCCGGGCACCCCTCTGGGTGTCCTGGATTCCCACACCAACCTTTCCAGTCTCCTTCGGGAATTCCCTCCCCTCTCCCCTGCTTTTAAAATACTGGTAATTGCACCATTTTTTAATGTTCACCGTAATTAATTCCTGCAGGAGGCAGAATTCTCAATCCAAGTCAGATTTTTATGCAGGTTTATAAAAAGGGGGAAATCAGCTGGAAATCTGGTTGAATTTCATCAGGAAATGTTGATAATGAGTAAAATTTAATTACAAAATTACAAAATTAGCACAGAAGGAAGATTTGAGGTGCTGGGTTGGCTTTTCCTGGTGTAAGGTGAGGGAGGGGATTTTGGTAGGGAAAAAGTGGGTTTCTCAGCTGTTTTCCTGGAAAACACTGGGTTTCCAGGTGAGAAAAGTCTCTTTGAGCATCCAAAGTCTTGTCCACCTTGAGATATTCCAGCTGTTTTAATAACCTCCAGCTACAAACCCCTAATTTAGGGAATTTATGAGGCACTTTCCAAATGGAGCCAGGATTGCCCAGCCCTGACCACAGAACCTCTATGTGGTGGATTCTCAGCCTGGCTTCATCCAGCTCCTTTGGGAGGAAGAGAATCCTGCCAGGTGAAGCCCAACTCCTCCTAAAGTCATGTAAGGGTCAAAGAGGAGGTTCTCCCATGGGGATGTGGTTCCAGAGGTGGTTTTGGAGGAACCACATCTGGTGACTTTTCAAGAAATTAATCCAGGCTGGAGCCTCCAAGTGGTGCTGCCAGCAGTGGGGTTTGGCTCCCGAATGCTCTTCCATATGCCCATAGCCACTGAATGTTTGAAAGGTGGAGTCTGGCACAGAGATGGGGAGGGGGGTGGATCCTCCCTGTGAGAAGCAGAAGTTGCTCCTGGGATATTCTGGGAAAGAGACAACAGGAATGTGAAGCAAAGGGTGCAGCAGGTACTCCTGGTGATGCAGTGAAGGGAGGTCAGACACCCCCAAGGACCATCAAGGTCTTGTGCCCCTTGAAATACCAAAAGAGGTGGGGAAATATGGAAGAGCATGAGCTGTGGGGATGAGCAGAGGTAACTGTAATTACGGATAGAGGTTAATGAGATAAGGAGATCCGTCAGCAAAGCTCATGAGTCAGGCAGGATTTGGGGAATTTCACAACTGCCCCACTGGTGTTGGTGTTTATCTGACCTCTCTGGGCAGCCATTAATTGCTGCCTGATGAACCAAACCCAATAACAACATTAGAGACCTGCTAATTACTACGGAATGGAGATGAGCTCCTCCAGAACGTATAAAGGAGAACTTCCATTCTCCTCTAGAGTAGCTGAGGATCCTTCATTCTCATTTCTCCTCCTGTTTCACCACTTCCTCCACCGGCTCTCCCAACTGGAAGTGCTGCCATGAGACGATATTTCTCTGGATATGGGGATGGGAGTTTCAGTTCTTCTTCTGCTCACTGCGGGACCTTGGGTGGTGGAGATGGGAGATTCGGAGGGTTTGAGCATGGGTATGGCAGCAGGAGCCTCCACAGCTATGGAGGGTTCAGGAATGTCTATACTGGTGGAGGCTACGGAGGAGAAGGAGTAAGATATGGGAGATGCTTTGGGTTTGGTGGCTGGAGACAACCTGAGAGGGGCTTTGGTGGAAGAGGATATTTCGTGGGAGGTTTTCAAAGTGGTAAAATAGGGCAAGGTGGCACCTACAGAGGAGGTTCAGGCAGGGAGGTACTCAGAGGAGGCCTTGGTGTAGGGGAACAAGGGGCTGGACAGGGACTGGGGCAGGCTGGAATTCTCCGAGGCATTGAGGAGGTCCATGTCAACACCAACCTGCTGAGGCCAATACGGCTCCAGGTGGACCCCGAGTTCCAGCGAGTGTGCTCAGATGAGAGGGAGCAGATCAAAGCTCTCAACAACAAATTTGCATCATTCATCGAGAAGGTGAGTCCTGGTTTCTGTGCTGTTATCTGGGAAGGGGGAGGTATAAGGTAGGTGTGAGTCATGGGGACACCTTCATGTTCCATCTTCTCCCCACAAAAATCCCAGCATTGGCTGAATTCCCACAGGCTGCTGTGAAGCTCACAATGGGTCCCTGTGAACACCGCTGGGTGAATCACTTTTTGCCTTGGGGTAAAGATCTTGGAGTTGTCTTTTGTGGCAGGACAGTAAACTACTGAGATGTCACTAGCACATAGACTCACTCCTCTTTTGAAGAAAGTGGTTTCTGGGTATATATATTCCTATATTCTGGTGCCTGAAGGTTGTTGATGCCAGCAGGAAAAATGGGTGAGGGACTTGGACATCTTGATGAGTTAGTATTTTTTTCTTAAGCAAAGCCAAACCTTGCAAGAACAGGCTGGTTTTGTGCCTCTCCTTGCAGGGGTTTGCACTTACCAGAAATTGCAAATGAATTCAATTTCTCTGAATTATTAAACAAATCACTTCTTGGTTTGGAAGCCCTGCTCTCTACTAGGTGGTCCATCTTCAGCTTTTCTTTAACTTTCCGTCTCTCCAGTTTTCTCTTCTGCTTCTACTCAAACCAGCCACAAAAGCTTTTCCACCTCACTGGTATCTGGAAGGTGTCTCTGTCTCTGCTTCTCTCTTTTACATGTGGGGACTTCAGGGTTTCCTATTTCACTGGACAGGAGGTGTTGGTTACACTGAGGAGGTTTAGGATTCCATAGTCCTGAATGTCTGTGACTCTTCTTTCCCTTCTAAACTTTTGGGTATCCAAGTTATTACTTGGTCAATATTATAAAATTGTGGAGTGATTTGGGCTGGAAGGGGCCTTAAAGCTC
>NW_024523801.1:0-1819 GCF_017590135.1 Pyrgilauda ruficollis
GTTTTAGGGTCATGTGGGGTCAGTGTCCGGTGCTCTGGCCGCGTCTCCTCGGACGCTGTCCACGAGCTGCTGCCCCAGTTTGGCTCTACTGGGGTCAGGGAGCCCCAAAAATGGGATTTTGGGGTGTTGTGGGTGGATTTTAGGGGGTTTTGGATGGATTTTTGGGGGCTTTAGGGTTCTTTAGGGGTCTTGAGGGGTTTTAGGGTTATGGGGGTTAATACCCAGCGCTCCACTGAGGTCAGGGAACCCCAGCTTGGGGGTTTTAGGGCATTTTGGGGAATTTTAGAAGGTTTTAGGGGTTTTTAGGAGATTTTGGGGTGGTTTTAGGGGGTCCTGAGGGGTCTGAAGGTCATGGGGGTCAACGTCCAGCACTCCACTGAGGCCAGGGAGCCCCAAATTGGGGATTTGGGGGGGGGTTTTGGGATATTTTGGGGGTCCTGAGTGGGTTTCGGGAGGTCTTTGTGATATTTTAAGGTGTCATGGTGAGGTCTCAGGGGGTCTTTAAGGGTTTTAGGGGTCTTTGGGGTGGGATTGGGGCAATTTTGAGGGGTTTTTGGGGCAAATTTGGGTAGGGGTCCCTCAGAGCCCACCCTGAGCCCCCTCCCCAATTTGTGGAGCCCTCAGAACCCCCTGGATGTTTACCTGGACCATTTTGCCATGGTTTCGGGGCCATATTTTGGTGGTTTTGAGTGGGATTTTGGGGCAATTCTGACTCAAATTCTGGGGCAATTTAGAGTGGGGGATCCCCCCTGAGCCCCCTCCCCAAATTTCCCCCCCCCAGGCTGCCCCCCAGGACCCCCTGGATGTTTACCTGGAGCATTTTAGGGTGGTTCTGGGGCATTTTTGGGGGGGATTTTGGGGCAATTCTGACTCAAATTCTGGGGCAATTTAGAGTGGGGGATCCCCCAGTTCTGCCCTGAGCCCCCTCCCCAAATTCCCCCCAGGCTGCCCCCCGGGACCCCCTGGATGTTTACCTGGAGCATCGGCTGCTGCTGGAGCAGCGGGGCCGGGCCGCGGGCGCCCCCAGGACCCCCCAAAATCAGTTCCCCCCGGAGCTGCTGCGGCGTTTGTGAGTCTGGCCAGGGCCCTGGGGACCCCAGACCCAATTCCTGAGCACCCCAAAATCCCAAATCCCTTTTCCCCCCATTTTTTTCCCTGTTATTTCTCATTTTCCTGCTGTTTTTCCCTCACTTCTTCTGCAATTCCCCACCTTTTTTCCCTACAACCCCCATTTTTTATCCCCAAAATCCCCATTTTCCTGCCCAAAATCCCCAATTTTCCCTCTCACAATTCTGTTTTTTCCCAAAATCCCCGTTTTTTGCCCCAAAGCAAGCTGTATTTCCGCGCCCCCTCCTGCTCCAAGGCGCTGTCCCCGCGGGAGCTCCAGGCCCGCAGTATCCCAGGGGGTTTGGGGACAGTTTTGGGCTCTCAGTGCCACCTACAGCTGCGACCAGTGCGGCGCCGAGACCTACCAGCCGGTACTGGGACGGACTGGGAGGGACTGGGATGTACTGGGACACACTGGGATGTACTGGGAGGGGTTCTGGGGGGATTTTGGGGGGATTTGGGGCAGGTTTGGGGTAGTTTCAGGGGGTTTGGGGACAGTTTTGGGCTCTCAGTGCCACCTACAGCTGCGACCAGTGCAGGGCCAAGACCTACCAGCCGGTACTGGGACGGACTGGGATGTACTGGGATATACTGGGACATACTGGGATGTACTGGGATATACTGGAAATGGGTTTGGGGCGGTTCTGGGGGGATTTGGAGGGACTGGGATGGACTGGGATTGTCCCAGTGCCACCTCCAGCTGCGACCAGTG
>NW_024523802.1:0-1575 GCF_017590135.1 Pyrgilauda ruficollis
GAGGGGGGCTCCTGGGGGTCCGGGGAGGGGGGGCTGCCCTCGCCCCCCACTCACCATCGCTCTTGGGGTTGCCCAGCACCTTCATGACCTCGGCGTTGGTCGGGTTCTGCCCCAGCGCCCGCATCACGTCCCCGCACTGGCTGAACAGGATCTTCCCGTCCCCGGTGCGGTCAAAGAGCTGGAACGCCTCCTTGAACTCTGCCGGGGACCCCCGGTCAGTGCGGGACCCCCGGGCAGTGCGGGACCCCCGGGCAGTGCGGGACCCCCGGGATCCCCCCCGGTCAGTGCGGGACCCCCGGGCAGTGCGGGACCACCGGGATCCCCCCGGTCAATGCGGGACCACCGGGATCCCTCGGGGGCACTGTAGGACCACCGGGACACTCCCTGTATCAGTGCCGGGTCCACCAGGACCCCCCCGGATCAGCGCAGGGCCACCGGGACCCCCTCCTGGGTCAGTGCCGGGACCACCGGGACCCTCCCTGTGGGGCCACCGGAACACCAGGGCCATGCCCGGGTCACCACGGGACCATCGGGGCACCGGGACCTACGCCGGGTCAGTGGCCCAGGGACCCCAAACCCCCCGGGACCCCCATGACAGCAGCACCGGGACCCCCGGGACCCCCTATGACAACATCACCGGGACCCCCAAGGCACCGGGACCTCCGGTTTGTTCCACCGGGACCCCCGACACACCGGGACCACCCCCGGTACCCAACACCTCGGGGACCCCCGAGCCGCATCCCCGGGACCCCGCAGCCCTCCAGACCCCCCCTCTCCGGCCGCCGCTCGGGTTTCGCTCCCCGGTGCGATCCGGTTTCCCGGTGGGATCCGGTTTCCCGGTGCGATCCGGTTCCTGGTAGGATCCGGTTTCCCGGTGGAACCCGACGCCGGCCGGGCCGGGATGCAGGCGGGGTCCCCGCCCTCGGGGATGCTGCCGGTGCCCGATGGATCCCGGATGAGCCCGCTGGGTGCCGGGGCACCGGGAGGAGCCCGCTGGGTGCCGGGGCACCGGGAGCGCTCCGGAATCCGCCGGCCCCGCCCCGCAGGAATGCGCGGCGGGCGCGCGCCATGCCCATATAAGGGCAAATTGCGCAGGAGGGGCCCGAACCCCCCCGGTCCCCGTTCCAGTGCCGGTCCCGGTTCCAATCCCGGTCCCGGCCCCTGCCCCGCTCCCTGTCCTGGTTCGTGTCCCGGTCCCGCATCCCCCATCCCCGGTACGAACGGCGCCGCCCGGGCCGGACTTTGCCCCGGGAGAGGCCGCGCCCGAGGCCGCGCAGGAAGCACCGAGGGCGGCGGCACCGGGAGCGGCGGGGCCGGGCCGGGGGGGTCCCTGGGCCGTGCCCCGAGCTGGGGGGCTCCGCTCTCCGTTCCCGGTATCCGGTGCCCGGTGCCGGTCACTCACCCGCGGTCTGCTCCTCCGAGAAGTCGCACTGCGGGGGGAGCGCGGCGGTCAGCGGGCACCGGCGGCGGCACCGGCGGCACCGGCACCGGCATCCCCCGCGGATGGAGCGGCCGCCCGCGCCCGGTGCCCGCCCGGTGCCCGCCCGGTGCCCCGGGGACCTCCCGCTCCATCCC
>NW_024523802.1:1639-2631 GCF_017590135.1 Pyrgilauda ruficollis
CCGCCCCGCCCCGCCCGCCGCTCCCGTTCCCGGTGCTCGCTCCCGGTGCTCGCTCCCGGTGCCCGTTCCCGCTCCCGGTACCCGGTGCCCACCATGGCGGCGGCCGCTCCCGTTCGTTCCTGCGCGCTCGCTCGGGCGTCACCGCGCGGCTGCGTCACGGCGCTAATGAGCGGGTTAATTATTCATGAGGGGGCGGGGCAGGGCGGGGCCACGCCCCTTTCCGCGCGGGGATGTTTTGGCTATAGATGGGCACGGAGATGTCACCCCCACCCCCCATGGGGACACCCCGGGCCGAGGGGACACCCCCACCCCCCACCCCCCACGGGGGACAACGCCCGGAGACCCCCCCCACCAAACGGGTGACGTCACACGGGGACATCCCAGGGCCACACCCACAGGGGGGACAGCGCAGGGACACCCCCAGGGGGGACACCGCACAGGGGACACCTCAGGGGGTCACTCGGTGTCTGGAACCACAGGGGACACCCACAGGGGACGTCACACTGGGGACACCCCCAGGGGACACCCCACAGGAGGGACAACACATGGGGACACCCACAGGGACACCCCATGGGGACATCACAGAGGGGGACACCCAAAGGGACACCCCAAGGACCACCCAGCCCCACAGGGGACACCCCACAGGAGGGACATCACATGGGGACACCCCTGGGGACACCTCAGGGGGTCACTCGTGCCTGGAACCACAGGGGACATCACACGGGGACACCCCCACGGAGGACATCACAGAGGGGGACACCCAAAGGGACACCCCAAGGACCACCCACACCCACAGGGGACACCCCCAGGGACATCTCAGGGGAGTCTCGGAACTCGGTGTCTGGAACCACAGGGGACACCCACAGGGACACCCCAAGGACAGCCCACCCCCACAGGGACACCCCACGGGGACATCACACTTGGGGAGACCCACAGAGGGGACATCACATGGGGACACCCCCATGGGGGACACCTCAGGGGGTCACTCGGTG
>NW_024523803.1:0-2629 GCF_017590135.1 Pyrgilauda ruficollis
CCAGGGGACCTCGGGGACATACAAGGGACCTCAGGGACCTTGGGGACATCCGGGGGACCACCGGGGGACCTTGGGGACCACCAGGTGACCTCCAGGTGACCTTGAGGACCCCCAGGTGATCTTGAGGACCCTCAGGTGACCTTGGGGCCCCTCAGGTGACCTTGAGGACCCTCAGGTGACCTTGAGGACCCTCAGGTGACCTCGAGGACCCCCAGGTGTCCCTCAGGTGACCTTGAGGGCCTCCAGGTGACCTCGAGGACCCCCAGGTGACCCTCAGGTGACCTCGAGGACCCCCAGGTGTCCCTCAGGTGACCTTGAGGACCCCCAGGTGTCCCTCAGGTGACCTCGAGGCCCCCCAGGTGCCCCCAGGTGACCTCGAGGACCCCCAGGTGTCCCTCAGGTGACCTTGAGGGCCTCCAGGTGACCTTGAGGGCCCCCAGGTGCCCCCAGGTGACCTTGAGGGCCCCCAGGTGCCCCCGGGTGACCTCAGGCCCCCCAGGTGCCCCCAGGTGAGCTCACCTGCGCGCTGTGCCCCCCAGATCGGCATTGACCCCCCCCGGGGGGTGCTCATGTACGGCCCCCCCGGCTGCGGCAAGACCATGCTGGCCAAGGCCGTGGCCCACCACACCACAGGTGAGCTCGGGGGACACCTGCGGGGGTTGGGGACACCTGCGGGGGTTTGGGGACATCTCATAGGGTTTGGGGACACCTGGGAGGGGTTTGGGGTCACCTGAGGACATCTCATGGGGTTTGGGGACATCTGGGAGGGGTTTGGGGTCACCTGAGGACATCTCATGGGGTTTGGGGTCACCTGGGAAGGGTTTGGGGAGGTTCTGGGTGGTTTTTGGGGGTGAGGAACCTTCTGGAGAACTTGGGGATGAAGCTCAGGAACACCTGGAGGGATTTGGGGACACCTGGGGGGGTTTGGGGTCACCTGGGAAGGGTTTGGGGAGGTTCTGGGTGGTTTTTGGGGGTGAGGAACCTTCTGGAGAACTTGGGGATGAAGCTCAGGAACACCTGGAGGGATTTGGGGACCCCTGGGGGGGTTTGGGGACACCTGGAGAGGTCCTGGAGGGATTTGGGGACACCTGGGGGGGTTTGGGGACCCCTGGAGGGGTTGGGGACACCTGGAGGGATTTGGGGAGGTTTTTGGGGGTGAGGAACCTTCTGGAGAACTTGGGGATGAAGCTCAGGAACACCTGGAGGGATTTGGGGACACCTGGGGGGGTTTGGGGACACCTGGGAAGGGTTTGGGGAGGTTCTGGGTGGTTTTTGGGGGTGAGGAACCTTCTGGAGAACTTGGGGATGAAGCTCAGGAACACCTGGAGGGGTTTGGGGTCACCTGGAGGGGTTTGGGGACACCTGGGGGGGTTGGGGACACCTGGGGGGGTTTGGGGACACCTGGGAAGGGTTTGGGGAGGTTCTGGGTGGTTTTTGGGGGTGAGGAACCTTCTGGAGAACTTGGGGATGAAGCTCAGGAACACCTGGAGGGGTTTGGGGACACCTGGAGGGGTTTGGGGAGGTTCTGGGTGGTTTTTGGGGGTGAGGAACCTTCTGGAGAACTTGGGGATGAAGCTCAGGAACACCTGGAGGGATTTGGGGACACCTGGGGGGGTTTGGGGACGCCTGCAGGGGTTTGGGGACACTTGGGTGGGATTTGGGGAGGTTCTGGGTGGTTTTTGGGGGTGAGGAACCTTCTGGAGAACTTGGGGATGAAGCTCAGGAACACCTGGAGGGATTTGGGGACACCTGGGGGGGTTTGGGGACACCTGCAGGGGTTTGGGGACACTTGGGTGGGATTTGGGGAGGTTCTGGGTGGTTTTTGGGTGTCAGGAAGCTTGTGGAGAACTTTGGGATGAAGCTCAGGAACACCTGGAGGGGTTTGGGGACACCTGGAGGGGTTTGGGGACACCTGGGTGGGGTTTGGGGACCCCTGGGTTTCTGGAGGTGTTTTGGATTCCTGGTGGTCTCCAGGAAGTTTTGGGGATTTTTGGGGCTTCCTGGTGATCTCCGTGGATTCCTGGTGGGGATTTTTGGGTTTTCTGGAGATGTTTTGGGTTCCTGGTGGTCACCATGGATTCCTGGTGGTCTCCGTGGATTCCCAGTTGTCTTTTTGGGGTTTCTGGAAGTGTTTTGGGATTCCTGGTGGTCTCCGTGGATTCCCAATGGGGCTTTTGGGGTTCTCAGTTGGGTTTTGGGTTCCTGGTGTTCTCCATGGCTTCCTGGTGGGATTTTTGGTGATTTTGGAGGTGTTTTGAGGTCTTGGTGGTCTCCATGGATTCCCAGTGAAATTTTTGGGGTTTCTGAAGGTGTTTTGGGTTCCTGGTGCTCTCCATGAGGTTTTGGGGACTTTTTGAGGTTCTTGGTGGTCTCCATGGATTCCCAGTGGGATTTTTGGGGTTTCTGGAGATGTTTTGGGTTCCAGGTGTTCTCCATGGATTCCTGGTGATCTCCATGTGGGATTTTTTTGGGTTTCTGGAGGTGTTTTGGGTTCCTGGTGTTCTCCATGGCTTCCTGGTGGGATTTTTGGGGTTTTTGGAGGCGTTTCGAGGTCTTGGTGGTCTCCATGGATTCCTGGTGGTCTTCATGGGGTTTTGGAGTTGGTTTTGGGTTCCTGGTGGTCTCCATG
>NW_024523804.1:0-2613 GCF_017590135.1 Pyrgilauda ruficollis
CCCATAAATCCCCATAAAAATGATATAAAAATCACCCCAAAATCCACCATAGAATCCTTACAAAATCCCATGGAATCCACAGGAAAAAAATCCTTCCAAATCACCAAAAATATCCCACAAAAATTTCCCCAAAAACCCTGCAAAACCCACAAAATCCACCCCAAATCCACTCAAGAAATCTGCACCAAAATCCCACCAAACTCCTCTCAATCCCCCCAAAAACGCCCCCAAGTCCCTTCAAATCCCACCCAAAGCCCAGGAAATCCACCCTAAAAATCCCCACAGGAACTTCCCTCAAAATCCCACCAAACCCCAACAAAATCCCACCAAATCCAGCCCAGCAATCCCACAAGGATCCCTCAAAGTGCCCCAATCCCAGCAAACCCTCCCTCGCCCCCTGCGCTGCCCCTGCGCTCCGGCCCCGCTCTGTTTGGGGCCGGGGCCTCTCCCCCCTTGGCTCTGCGCTTGTCCCGCTCCCGCTCCCGCTCCACGAACGTTCTTTTCCCCTTGGCCACGATGGCCGAGCCCGGCTGGGCGCGCTGGATCCGCTGGGACGGCACATTCCCGCCCTGGGGCATCGGGGGCATCCCAGGCCATTGGGGCATCTCCAGCAGGGACTGCGGGCACTGCCAAGAGGCGTTTGGGGCTTTTCCCAGGGCTCTGCGGGGCTTCCCAGGGATCTGGAGCTTCCCACGGGATTTGGGGAGGCTCCAGGGGGGGATCTGGGGAGGTTCCAGGATTTGGGGGGTGGTTCCAGGGGATCTGGGATCAGTCCAGGGGAATTTGGGGATGGTTCAGGGGGTTTTGGGGCTGTTCCCGAGGATTTTGGGGGATCTGGGAGAGGTTCCAGAGGGGATTTGGGGCTTGCTGAGGGATTTGGGGGGGAATTCTGAGGGATCTGGGGGAGTTCCAAGAGCAATTAGGGACGTTTTTGAGAGATTTTGGCAAGTCCTAGAAGGAATTTGGGGAATTTCAGAGGGATTTGGGGGCAATTCGGAGGAACTTGGGAGGTTCCAACAGGGATCAGGGTCGTTCCCAGGGGATTGGGGGTGGATGTCTGGCTGCATTTCCATTTCCTGCCCAGATTTCAGATTTTTTCTCAAAATTTCATTTTTTTCAAGAATCTGTGGACTTTTCCCTGGATTTGGGTTTCACCGTGGGGTAGCAGGGGAAGGTTTGGTAGATTCAGGGTGAATTCTGGGGGGGTTCCTAGCTGGATTTGGGTGGGTTCCCAACTGAATTTTGGGCTTTTTTTCCCAAAATTTGCGTATTTACCCCAAGATTCTGCTCTCACCATGGGATTGTCCCAGAAGGGGAAGCATTGGGGGGGTTCTAGCGTGGATTTTAGGGATATTTGAGGCTGGATTTTGGTTTTTTCCAAGGATTTTGGGGGCTTTTTCCCCAAGAATTTCAGGATTGTTCTCAAAATTCCAGGACTTCTCCTTGGATTTCTCTCTCACCGTGGGCTTGTTGTAGAAGGGGAAGTTTTGGTGGCTTTCAGGTGAATTCAGGTGGTTTCTGGTTGGATTTGGGGATATCTGAGGCTGGATTTTGGTTTTTTTCCCAGGAATTCAGTTTTCTCCCCCAAATTTGGGGATTTTTCCCATAATTTGAGTTTTTTCCCCCAGAATTTCTGTCTCTATGGGCTTGTCATAGAAGGGGAAGCTTTGGGGGTTCCTGGCTGGATTTCTGGATTGTTCCCAATTAGATTTCAGGGATTCCTGATGGGATTTTGGGGGAATTCTGGGTTGTTTTTTCTCCCTCAGGATTTTGGATTTTTTTTTCCCAGAATTCCAGGATTTTCCCCCTGCATTTCTGTCTCACCATGGGCTTGTCGTAGAAGGGAAAGCTTTGGGGTGTTCAGGGTGAGTTTGGAGGGATTTCAAGTTGGATTTTGGGGATATTTGAGGCCAGATTTGGGCGGTTTTTCCCCAGAATTCCGGTTCTTTCCCAAGATGTCAGAATGCCCCAGTCTCTGTCTCACCGTGGGTTTGCCCTGGAAGGGGAAGCCCTGCAGGGAGCGCAGGGCGTTGGTGGCGCTGCTCATCTCCTTGGAGGGGACGAAGGCCTGGCCCCGCACGCCGAGACTGCGCCACACCAAAATGGCCAAAATCTGCCCAAAGTGCCAGGAAATGGCGCCGAGGGACTGCTCCAGCTCTGGGGACAGGAAACAGAGTGACAGCAGGGACACGGGGACACCACAGTGACACTGGGGACAGCCACACCAAAATGGCCAAAATCCACCCAAACTGGGAGAAGAGGGCCCAGAGGGACTGCTCCAGCTCTGGGGACACAGTGAGAATGGGGACAGTGACAGGGACAGCAGGGACAGGAACTTCTCCAGCTCTGGCAACAACGGGGACAGGTGACAACGGGCACAGGGACAGCTCCAGCTCTGGTGACACACAGGGACAGAGCGAGGGGACAGACACAGCTCCAGCTCTGGGGACAAGGACAGGTGACAACAGAGACAGACACTGCTCCAGCTCTGGGGACACAGGGACAGCTGGCACAGGGACAGTGACAATGGGGACAGAGACCGCTGCAGCTCTGGGGACACACAGGGGAGAGCCTGAGCCCCTGGGGACACCCAGGGACACTCTCAGACCCCCC
>NW_024523805.1:0-2625 GCF_017590135.1 Pyrgilauda ruficollis
GAGTCTTTGGGTCAATGGGAGAGTCTTGGGTTGAGTTGTGTTGGGTTTGGGATCAATGGGAGAGTCTTTGGGTCAATGGGAGAGTCTTTTGGGTTGAGTAGGGTTGGGTTTGGGTCAATGGAAGAGTCTTTGGGTTGAGTTGCGTTGGGTTTGGGATCAATGGGAGAGTCTTTGGGTCAATGGGAGAGTCTTTGGGTTGAGTTTGGGATCAATGGAGAAGCTTTGTGTCAATGGGAGTTGTTGGGTTGGGTTGGGTTGAGTTTGGGTCAATGGAAGAGTTTTCGGGTCAATGGAGGAGTCTTTGGGTTGAGTTTGGATCCTTGGGAGAGTCTTGGGGTCAATGGGAGGGGCTTGGGGCAGTGGGAGGGGCTTGGGGTCAATGGGAGGGGCTTGGGGGGCAGGGGGGGGGTCCCAGCCGCTGTTCCAGTTCAATTTCCCCGTTTTTCCCAAAATCCCGGTGTTTTCGCCCCGTTCCAGGCGCTGTCCCACAGTTAATTTCCCCCTTTTTCCCAAAATCCCGGTGTTTTCCCCCGTCCCAGCCGCTGTTCCAGTTCAATTTCCCCGTTTTTCCCAAAATCCCGGTGTTTTCGCCCCGTTCCAGGCGCTGTCCCACAGTTAATTTCCCCCTTTTTCCCAAAATCCCGGTGTTTTCCCCCGTCCCAGCCGCTGTTCCAGTTCAATTTCCCCGTTTTTCCCAAAATCCCGGTGTTTTCGCCCCGTTCCAGGCGCTGTCCCACAGTTAATTTCCCCCTTTTTCCCAAAATCCCGGTGTTTTCCCCCGTCCCAGCCGCTGTTCCAGTTCAATTTCCCCGTTTTTCCCAAAATCCCGGTGTTTTCGCCCCGTTCCAGGCGCTGTCCCACAGTTAATTTCCCCCTTTTTCCCAAAATCCCGGTGTTTTCCCCCGTCCCAGCCGCTGTTCCAGTTCAATTTCCCCGTTTTTCCCAAAATCCCGGTGTTTTCGCCCCGTTCCAGGCGCTGTCCCACAGTTAATTTCCCCCTTTTTCCCAAAATCCCGGTGTTTTCCCCCGTCCCAGCCGCTGTTCCAGTTCAATTTCCCCGTTTTTCCCAAAATCCCGGTGTTTTCGCCCCGTTCCAGGCGCTGTCCCACAGTTAATTTCCCCCTTTTTCCCAAAATCCCGGTGTTTTCCCCCGTCCCAGCCGCTGTTCCAGTTCAATTTCCCCGTTTTTCCCAAAATCCCGGTGTTTTCGCCCCGTTCCAGGCGCTGTCCCACAGTTAATTTCCCCCTTTTTCCCAAAATCCCGGTGTTTTCCCCCGTCCCAGCCGCTGTTCCAGTTCAATTTCCCCGTTTTTCCCAAAATCCCGGTGTTTTCGCCCCGTTCCAGGCGCTGTCCCACAGTTAATTTCCCCCTTTTTCCCAAAATCCCGGTGTTTTCCCCCGTCCCAGCCGCTGTTCCAGTTCAATTTCCCCGTTTTTCCCAAAATCCCGGTGTTTTCGCCCCGTTCCAGGCGCTGTCCCACAGTTAATTTCCCCCTTTTTCCCAAAATCCCGGTGTTTTCCCCCGTCCCAGCCGCTGTTCCAGTTCAATTTCCCCGTTTTTCCCAAAATCCCGGTGTTTTCGCCCCGTTCCAGGCGCTGTCCCACAGTTAATTTCCCCCTTTTTCCCAAAATCCCGGTGTTTTCCCCCGTCCCAGCCGCTGTTCCAGTTCAATTTCCCCGTTTTTCCCAAAATCCCGGTGTTTTCGCCCCGTTCCAGGCGCTGTCCCACAGTTAATTTCCCCCTTTTTCCCAAAATCCCGGTGTTTTCCCCCGTCCCAGCCGCTGTTCCAGTTCAATTTCCCCGTTTTTCCCAAAATCCCGGTGTTTTCGCCCCGTTCCAGGCGCTGTCCCACAGTTAATTTCCCCCTTTTTCCCAAAATCCCGGTGTTTTCCCCCGTCCCAGCCGCTGTTCCAGTTCAATTTCCCCGTTTTTCCCAAAATCCCGGTGTTTTCGCCCCGTTCCAGGCGCTGTCCCACAGTTAATTTCCCCCTTTTTCCCAAAATCCCGGTTTTTCTCCCCGTTCCAGGCGCTACATCTCGTGCTGCCGGCGCCGGGCCCCGCGCGTGCCCGAGGCTCTGGGCGAGTTCATCACGGCCGCCTACGTGGAGCTGCGCCGCGAGCGCCGCGACGGCGTCTACACCTCTGCCAGGACCCTGCTGGCCCCCCGTTCCAGGCGCTACATCTCGTGCTGCCGGCGCCGGGCCCCGCGCGTGCCCGAGGCTCTGGGCGAGTTCATCACGGCCGCCTACGTGGAGCTGCGCCGCGAGCGCCGCGACGGCGTCTACACCTCTGCCAGGACCCTGCTGGCCATCCTCAGGCTGGCCACGGCTCTGGTACTGACCAGTGAAAACCAGTATGGACCAGTATAGACCAGTATGGACCAGTACTGACCAGTACTGACCAGCACTGACCGTCAGTGTTATCAGTGTATCCATGGCCAGGGTTATTTACACCTCTGCCAGGACCCTGCTGGCCATCCTGCGCCTGGCCACGGCTCTGGTACACTGACCAGTGAAAACCAGTATAAACCAGTACAGACCAGTATGGACCAGTACTGACCAGTACTGACCAGTATGGACCGGTATAACCCAGTATAAACCAGTACTGACCTGTACTGACCAGTA
>NW_024523806.1:0-1107 GCF_017590135.1 Pyrgilauda ruficollis
CCCCTGTCCCTGCTCAGGGCTCTCCTCCAGCCCTGCTTCGCCTCCTGGAGAAAGGATGGGCAAAGAAAGTAGCCAGGAATAGGAAGGAGGATGCTGGATGAGGCAAGCTCGCTATCTGAGCTCCCATCTCCTGCCCCAAGCCCTTCCAGCCTGTTCTGCCAGCCGGGCAGGGGCGTTTTACCAGCTCAGTCCCACCCCTTGCCTGCCAAATCCCCTCCAGGAGCAACACAAACCACCGGGCAGCCCTTGCAACATCCCGGATTTATATATAAATATATAAATATATCTATTCATATATATATATATTTGGAGCACAGACAGCTCCTGGCCCGAGTTCCTCGGTGCCTGCAGCTCAGCTGAGGGAGGAGGAGAGCTCAGCTGCTTTTTCCTGGGAAGCAGGAGGGAGAGCTGGCTCCCAGGAGCCTTTGGGAAGCAGCAGCAGCAGTTAAATTTGTCCATTAAAAATATTAAATTTGTAAATTTAACTGCTGCAGTTAAATTTGCAGCAGTTAAATTCAGACACGTTCCTAAATCTGCCTGTGGGACTCAGCTCCTTTTTTTTTGTTTTCCCCGTGTCCAATCTCCTCTGGAGAGCACACGGAGCTTTAAAAGTCTCAGCAGCTCCCGAGGGAGCTCCACCTTTGGCTAACAAATGCAGAAATGGGGAGAAAATCAGAAGCAGGAGGAGCTGTTTGGAGGAGAGGAGGGCTGAGGGCTCCAGGGGGAAGGAGAGGCCTGGGAAAGCTCCTCATTCCTGGATGACCTCAGTGCTGCCAGGCTGAGGCAGCTGTGTGCAGCTAAACCCCAGATTTTGGGGCAAAATGCGGTGCTGAGGGGTTTAAACCATTCCCAAGAGCCAAACCCACAGCTCTGGTTCTCAGGGCTGGAGCGTGGACATGGAAAATCCACCTGGTTCCACAGGATCCCAGGATCACCAGGGTGGGAAGGGACCTCCAGGATCACCCAGTGCCACCCCAGCGCCACCAGCATCACCCCAAAGCCTGTCCCCAAGGCCACATCCAGACTCCTCTGGGACAATCCCAGTGACTCCAAACCTCCCTGGGCAGCTCAGCCCAAGGCCTGACCACTCTGCCAGGGAAATTTTCT
>NW_024523806.1:2069-2625 GCF_017590135.1 Pyrgilauda ruficollis
AGAAGAAGGTGAAGAAGAAGGAGAAGAAGAAGGTGAAGAAGAAGGAGCAGCCTCCACCCTAAACCCTCATCTTATAGACACTACTGCATTCTAAACCCTTAAACTCTGAGTGAAAACCACGTTCACCCTCTTGTGAAAATTAAAAAGTTTAATAAAGGATGATAGGAGATAAGGACCACAGAGCAAAGGTTGTACAGCCAGGTGGATTTTGGCACTTAGCCAAGAGCACACTGTTATTTTTGGGGATATTCCTTAAATACTTTTTTCATTATATTAGCTTGCTGTATATTTATAGACTTTTATGTACAGTAAACTTTTACTTCAAACATAGTTTACATGTTTCAAGGATTGTTTAGGATGGCTCCTCTTTAGGTCTGCATTTTTAGAGTATGCATATTTTTGGTTGTAGTTTAGTCTGTTCTTATCACTTCCAGATTCTAGGATTTAGTCTACACTGTCTTTAGAAGGTGAGTGTTAATAGTTAGCATCTTTGTAGCAAGTGTTCTCATTTCATGTTTATTGGATGTTATCTCATCTAAGTAAACATTTTAATACA
>NW_024523807.1:0-2624 GCF_017590135.1 Pyrgilauda ruficollis
AGTCTTATTTCAGTTGAACAGTGAAGGACTGACAGATAAAGGGCATAAAGAGCAGTACAGGAAACTCCAATGAGATACTAGAATTTTTTTTTTTTTTTTTTTTTTTTTTGCAATAAGGTTATTCAAGTAATAGAGTGGATGTTCTAAAGAGATGATTGTGAAATCTCCAGCCTTGGAGATTATGTCCGTAATTCAACTAAGCAACTGGCTCTGAGTGAGGTCTTTTACAAGCTATACAGATCTGTAATCTCTAAAAAAGTCTCTTTGCCTGGGCAAGACAAACTTTTAAAGTAAGACTCATCAATATTTATTTTACTAACAATCATCTGTTGGTGCTTAGGGATACAAGACAATAAACATGCTCATCTATCTATGATAAAGTTCTGGGTGATCAAAGTGAGAAGCACTTGCACACTGAGCACTTCTGAGTGCAATGCAGTTTGCTGATACTATATGTCACAGCCACTTTTTTGGGATAGCACACCCTTGAGACACAGTTATAGTGATTATTAAAAGGGAGTAAAGTCTTCCAGTCCCAGTTAGCTGCTTTGTCAAAATGATGGTGGCATGGGAGTATTTGATCTGTATTTTCCAATAGTGTGAGTCAGTACAGTCCCTGTGTTGGGACTGTTTTCACGGCTGGGAAAGCACTATACAGAGTCAAGGAGTCAAATGGGCTTTTCACTTTCCATTTTAACCACTCATGCCAGCTGTGTATGAGAAATTGTCACAGTTGCTAACTACTTGTGCCACTTGGCACCAAAGAATATTCAGTAACCAGCAGCAATGTCCTCTCAGTGAGCACCTGTAATTTCTTCACCATGGTAAAAGTTCTTGAATGGTATTATGAGTTATAGTCTCCTGAAGATGCTGATTCAATCTCTTCTCTCCAAATATAGTTTTCCTTTTCCATCAGAAAGAGAAAGGGCTATCTATAGCTGAGTGGTCTTGGCAGTGCTCTAATGGGCCAATAATTTCACATAAAAATTAAGAGCATTTAATGTATTGTCATAAGATATGGCCAAGATGCAATGGTAAACACTTTATTCCTTCTCTGCAATAGAAATTGCATGGACCTTCTCTGCAATAGAATTGCATGGACTCTCTCTTCTACTGTCTGCTAAATTCACATATCATGGCCACTTCTTTTTGAGAAAACCCCAAGAACCTGGCCACCTATTGCTCACACTCTAACTTCTTTCTGGTTTTTATATGGGTGTGTATTAGCTCTGTGGAACTGGTGGCAGATGAACTATGTAAGCCTTGATCTTATGTGGTCCGGCTTGAAGTTCTCAGGACAGAGAAATATTGTTAGTTTCTATGTTTGGGCTCCAAGGTAAAATGAATTGTGGTGGGTTTAGTGTTGGCCAATCACTAGTGTACTCACCAGAATGTACTTACTCATCTCCTTCTGTGAGGTAGGATTAGAAGAAAGGCAAAGCAGGCTCAAAACTTTAAAAGGGTATAAAGAAAAATTTGTTAACAGTAACTAAAAGAAAGAGTAATAATAAGAGCAAAAACTTCAGGACACTTCTCCCTGATGCCGGCAGTTTATATACAGACAGGAACAGAACAGGACCACATCTGAATAGCTTCGTGAGCTGTTTATTTAAGAAGCATCAGTCTCATTACATGGCTATGACAATGGATTGATGCGAGCAGCTCGCTGTCCAGACAGCAGGCCAAGGAAACTTAATTGCAGTAAAGGCACATTGGCAGCTTACCATTTGCTGAAACTACTGGACTGAAAGAAATGTCCTTGCCTTCTTCCTCCTCAGTGCTCCTTAGAAGATGTGGACTGCTGGAGGGAGCCTGATGTATCTGCCCTGCAGTGCTGTGCTCTCTGTTGGAGATACTGATGTTCTTTACAAAGCCAAAGCCAGGGTGATTTCCCATCCCCTGCCAAGGCATGTGTAGGCAGGGACTGCATCTAAAATCTGACTTTTTCTTTTGTATTAAGATCTTGTTTTCAGTTTGTTAGAACATTTCACAGCTTAAAATGTTCTCTGTGAAAATGCCCATGCAGAGTGCCATTCTTTTATTTGCATGAGAGGTACAACTGCATGGCTAGACAATTTCCCAGAATGTAAATTTGACCCTTAAAAAGATCTTAAATGTTTCACTGAGATGAACTGGCACTTCTGTGTTTGGAAACATCACTTGTAGGACTTGTTTCTGAACCAGGGCATTGCCTTTTCTTTATGGAAAGGAGATGAAAATGGATTAAATTTTGCATAACTAAGAAAACCTTGTAGTACGCATGGTGATCCATGTACATAGAAAAAGACCTGGTAAGCCAGGCTGACTACACCTACTTCCTCTTAGTGTTATATAGGCTGGTTGCTTCTGCTACTGGCTGGAAAGGAGGTAGATCCTTGCTAGCAGCACTCCTCAAGGAGTGACACTGAATGATCTGTAAATCTTGATTCTAAATTATCTCCTCCCTTCACTTTTACCCTGCTCTCCTCGCCCATTTGTCTGCCCCTCTGTCCCTCCATGTCCTGTTTCTGAGAGGGTCAGCAAAATTAAACTTGTATTTCTGAGAAGCTATGAACTAGCCCAGACTAGTCCTCCCGCATGGAAAATCAGGGAATTGGTTTAACATGAAACATCTGAGGAAGCTC
>NW_024523808.1:0-2590 GCF_017590135.1 Pyrgilauda ruficollis
CCAAAGGCCATGTAGGAGGCCACACAGTGGAGGAGATGACTGTTACATCCCCCCTTGTGTTGATCAAACCTCGAAGCCAGGTCTCTGGCGGGCAGGCACCCAGTAGGGTCAGGGTACACATCATCTGGGGTAGCTGAGCAGAAATATCTGCAGACCAGAAGACTTGTGGCAGTCCCGTGGATTCTAAGCCACCATTCCCACAAGTCCACTGGCCAGTCCTGGGGACACAAGACTGAAAAGGCACAAGTTGAGCAATCCAAGTCCCTGCCAGAATAGTGACGGAGGGGTGGGTGTAGAAACCGTAGCACAAATGTGACCCAAAAAGACAGACTCAATGATACCTGGGTGAACAAAGATTCTTTGGTGAGTGACACTAGATCTTCCCACAAGCAGTGTGCTCAGTCCTTGTCCTAAAGGTCCGAACACATCCAAAGGAATCTTATGTTCATGACAAGTTTCTAAGATGACTGTGGTTGTGGTATGTACATCCACCCTGGCGGAGCCGTGGGTGCTGCCCCCTAGCTGGCTGAGCAGGTCTGTGCCAGTACTGTGCCCTGGGGAATTACTTGTGTCAGAGCGCAGTTCCCCTGTGTGCTCATCGTCCTATTTCCCAGGCCTGCCAAAAGCTGGCCATTGGCATGATATTTAGACTTACACTGGCTTGCAAAATGACCTGCCCTTATGCACTTAGAGCACAAGAAATTGGTATTTGGTCCTGTTTGCTTGTGTGTTCCCTGCTTCTTCTTGCCATTATTTTTGCCTTTTTTCTGTTGTCCACCCCCTGAGGATTTCTGGCCTGGATGCAAAGCAACTGTCAGGGCAGATACCTTGTAGTCTACAGCACCTAGTTTGGCACATGCGTGGACCTTGTCTGTTAGCCTCAGGTCGCCTGGAAGAGCATCTATGATCTTCCGGCAATCACTGTTTGCATTGTCCTGAGCTAACTGCTTGCCTAAAACCTGCCTCAAGATATCATCCTCAACCTGTTTCTCCAGGGCTGCTGCAAGTTTCTCAACAAATGGCAGAAAGGGTTCATCTGCCCCTTGAGTTATTGTTGCATATTGTGGCTTGGGAGAAGCCATTTCTATAGTTCTTAGCAATGCATTAAATCCTCCCCTTAAAAGGTTTAATAAACATTTAAAAATTTTTTAAGTGAGCAGTTGTTTCTCACACCTTCACCACAACACACTCAATGCTCTGGTGGGTCAAAAAAAAAACCTTTCATGGGGATTCCACTTGAAAGGAACGACAGATTTGTCTTTACAAACAAGCTGTGGGTCTGCTGCTAGATGAAACTAGCACTGAGAGATAAAAGAAACAATCAGAAGGATTCCACTGATTGATGACTGGAAAAAGATATTTGCTTTAACAAATAAACTTTACGTTTGCTGATACATGAAATTGGATATTGAAAGATGAAAGAAACAATGGGAAAAACCCCTAAATTCCATAAGAATTAAAAATTAAAAGGGAGGGTTATGCATTAGAGGGCAACCTTTGGTATCAGGCATTTTGGGAAGTCTGTACCTCTCAAATACCTCAGGCAATGGGGAAAGAGAGATGGGAAATGCAGCTGGGAAATTAGGATAAAAAGGAGGCTGTGTCCTCCAAAAATTTGAGAGACCCCCAGAGGAATGCCCCATGGCCTCTCCCTTTATTCGAGTAATGTAAAAGGACTCCTCTGTCTCCTTTTTGGACATAAACCTGTGATGTTTGTGGATAAATTTCCTGACAACTGGGAGTTCATCCTGGGATCTTTCCACCGTCTGGGGCTGCAGGCAATGAGCGGAGCTGAAGGAGCGCCTCACCCACTTTGGGTGATCAGCTCCCCTTGGTGGCAGCTGGCTCTGGGAGATTGATTGGGTTCCCAAGACTCTCCAGGAGACAGACAAGTGGCGGACCAGGGGGGTCCATTAAGAGTCTGCAGGGAAGGACCACTGAAAATCTCACTGGTGAGTAAAATGGGATCTTCAGGAAGCAAACCTGGGAGGGCACCCATGGAGGGTAGCACAGGTGAAACAAGGCACCCATGGAGGGTTCCAAGGGTAAAGCCGGGAAGGGGCCCTGGCAAAAGGGATGATGGTCCCATAATATCCCCAGAGCGTCCCTTGGGGAGAATGCTGAAGTCTTGGAACAGATTATACATTCACCCAGAGGTAACTATGGAGATCATGGTAAAATATTGTTATTTTGTGTGGCCAGAGTATGAGTTGCCAAAGGGGCTTATATGGCCACCTTATGGAACAGATAGAATTCATTTGTGTCAAATTTTGTGGAGGTATTTATAGGAGAATTGGAAAGGATGGGTTGAAAGGGAATGTGGATTGATATGGATTAGATAA
Organism: Pyrgilauda ruficollis; assembly: GCF_017590135.1. NCBI lineage: Eukaryota > Metazoa > Chordata > Aves > Passeriformes > Passeridae > Pyrgilauda > Pyrgilauda ruficollis. Next base: position 2,343 of record NW_024523808.1, read on the forward strand.
GCAACAGGAGAAATCTGTGTTAAGAAAAAAAGGAGAAGAGGAAAAAGGGGAGGAAGAGGAAAATGGTGGGGATTGGGATGTTTTTCAGCACCCTCCCGTCTTGTCCTTCAGTGTTGCCAGCTGACATAGGGCCAGCTGCAGGTCCCCTGTATCCTCAACTCCTGGCACAAGGGGAGCAGGGAAATGCTGTTCCTACAGCCTCACCTGAGAATATTGATGGCGTGGGGGGAGGGGAGCAGCATATCGTA
>NW_024523809.1:0-2623 GCF_017590135.1 Pyrgilauda ruficollis
AGCTGGGCTGGGATCCTGGGACAAGGGACAGGATTGGGAAGGGTGGCCGGTGGTCCAGAAGGTGGTCAGTGGTCCAGCTGGTGGTCAGTGGTGTCCCTCAGAGGTCTGGTCTGTGTGGAGTCAGTTCTGGTCACTGTTTTTATTGGAAGGTTCCCATAACTCCCTGAGCTGTTTTTCACCCCTGGGCAGGCTGAGGATGAGGATGAGGAGGGATGGAGGCTGAGGAAGGCTCCATGACCCAGAGCTGTTCTTCAGGCTGAGGCTGAGGATGAGGAAGGCTCCCCTGACTCCCAGAGCTGTTTTTCAGGCCGAGGATGATGCTGAGGAAGGCTCCATGACCCAGAGCTCTTTTTCAGGCCGAGGATGAGGAGGGCTGAGGCTGAGGCTGACAATGAGGAAGGCTCCCATAACTCCCAGAGCTCTTTTTCAGGCCGAGGATGAGGAGGGCTGAGGCTGAGGCTGACAATGAGGAAGGCTCCCATAACTCCCAGAGCTCTTTTTCAGGCCGAGGATGAGGAGGGCTGAGGCTGAGGCTGACAATGAGGAAGGCTCCCATAACTCCCAGAGCTCTTTTTCAGGCCGAGGATGAGGAGGGCTGAGGCTGAGGCTGACAATGAGGAAGGCTCCCATAACTCCCAGAGCTCTTTTTCAGGCCGAGGATGAGGAGGGCTGAGGCTGAGGCTGACAATGAGGAAGGCTCCCATAACTCCCAGAGCTCTTTTTCAGGCCGAGGATGAGGAGGGCTGAGGCTGAGGCTGACAATGAGGAAGGCTCCCATAACTCCCAGAGCTCTTTTTCAGGCCGAGGATGAGGAGGGCTGAGGCTGAGGCTGACAATGAGGAAGGCTCCCATAACTCCCAGAGCTCTTTTTCAGGCCGAGGATGAGGAGGGCTGAGGCTGAGGCTGACAATGAGGAAGGCTCCCATAACTCCCAGAGCTCTTTTTCAGGCCGAGGATGAGGAGGGCTGAGGCTGAGGCTGACAATGAGGAAGGCTCCCATAACTCCCAGAGCTCTTTTTCAGGCCGAGGATGAGGAGGGCTGAGGCTGAGGCTGACAATGAGGAAGGCTCCCATAACTCCCAGAGCTCTTTTTCAGGCCGAGGATGAGGAGGGCTGAGGCTGAGGCTGACAATGAGGAAGGCTCCCATAACTCCCAGAGCTCTTTTTCAGGCCGAGGATGAGGAGGGCTGAGGCTGAGGCTGACAATGAGGAAGGCTCCCATAACTCCCAGAGCTCTTTTTCAGGCCGAGGATGAGGAGGGCTGAGGCTGAGGCTGACAATGAGGAAGGCTCCCATAACTCCCAGAGCTCTTTTTCAGGCCGAGGATGAGGAGGGCTGAGGCTGAGGCTGACAATGAGGAAGGCTCCCATAACTCCCAGAGCTCTTTTTCAGGCCGAGGATGAGGAGGGCTGAGGCTGAGGCTGACAATGAGGAAGGCTCCCATAACTCCCAGAGCTCTTTTTCAGGCCGAGGATGAGGAGGGCTGAGGCTGAGGCTGACAATCTCCATGACCCAGAGCTGTTTTTCAGGCCGAGGATGAGGCTGAGGAAGGCTCCCCTGACTCCCAGAGCTGTTTTTCAGGCCGAGGATGAGGAGGGCTGGGGCTGAGGCTGAGGCTGAGGATGAGGATGAGGATGATGCTGAGGAAGGCTCCCCTGACTCCCAGAGCTGTTTTTCAGGCCGAGGATGAGGCTGAGGAAGGCTCCCCTGACTCCCAGAGCTGTTTTTCAGGCCGAGGATGAGGAGGGCTGGGGCTGAGGCTGAGGCTGAGGATGAGGATGAGGATGATGCTGAGGAAGGCTCCCCTGACTCCCAGAGCTGTTTTTCAGGCCGAGGATGAGGAGGGGTACCGCAAGCTCATCGACCAGAAGAAGGACAAGCGCCTGGCCTACCTGCTGCAGCAGACCGACGAGTACGTGGCCAACCTGACCGAGCTGGTGCGGCAGCACAAGGCAGCCCAGGTGGCCAAGGAGAAGAAGAAGAAGAAGAAGAAGAAGGTGGGATGAAGGCCAAACGCCAGGAGGGGGTTTGGAGGCGGTGCCAGGGCTGGGCTGGCCGGGCTGACTTCGTCTCCTTCCTCTTCCTCCTCTTCTTTGTTTCTTTTTATTCTCTTTGGTTTATTTGTTGTCTTTGTCTTTTCTCTTTCCTTTTCTTCCTTCCCACTCTTCATCCCCTTCCATTTTTCCTTCTCCTTCCCATCCTTCTTTTCCTTTTTTTTCTTTCCTCTTCCTCCTCCCCTTCCTCTTCCTCCTCTCCTTCCTTCCTTCCCACTCTTCATCTCCTTCCCTTTTTTCTTCTCTTTTCCATCCTTTTTTCCCCTTTTTTTCCTTCCTCTCCCTTTTCTCCTTCATCTTCTTCTTCCTCTCCTTCCTTCCTTCCCACTCTTCATCCCCTTCCATTTTTTCTTCTCCTTCCCATCCTTCTTTTCCCTTTTTTCGTTCCTCTTCCTCTCCTTCCTCCTCCTCCTCCTCCTCTCCTTCCTCTTCCTCTTCCTCCTCTCCTTCCTTCCCACTCTTCATCTCCTTCCCTTTTTTCTTCTCTTTTCCATCCTTTCTTTCCTTCCTCTTCCTTCCTCTCCTTCCTCCTCTCCCTCCTCTCCTTCCTCTTCCTTCCTCTCCTTCCT
>NW_024523810.1:0-1894 GCF_017590135.1 Pyrgilauda ruficollis
ACCCCACACCTGCTGTGTGACCCCAAATCGCCGTGGGGCGGCCCCGAACCCGCTATGGGGCAGCCCCAAAATCCAGCTATGCCCCCCATGGGGCAGCCCCCCAACGCTGCTATGGGGCAGCCCCATATTGATAGATACGCACAGTCCATGGGGCAGCCCCCTAACTCCACTGTGGGGCAGCCCCCCGACCCTGCTATGGGGCAGCCCCCACTAGATACGCACAGTCCATGGGGCAGCCCCCTAACTCCACTATGGGGCAGCCCCAAACCCTGCTATGGGGCAGCCCGCTGACCCTGCTATGGGGCAGCCCCACCCACACCAGCTCTGCACCCCCACCGGAGCAGCCCCCGTCTCTGCTATGGGGCAGCCCCCCCTAGGTACGCACAATCCATAGGGCGCCCCCCTAACTCCACTCTGGGGTACCCCCCAGCCCATCTATGCACCTGCTATGGGGCAGCCCCTCCTCTAGATACTCACAGCCTATAGGGCAGCCCCCCAACTCCTCTATAGGGCAGCCCCTCCCAAACCCTGCTATGGGGCAGAGCCCTGACCCTGCTGTGGGGCAGCCCCACTCCAGCTATGCACAGTCTATGGGGCAGCCCCCCACCCTGCTGTGGGGCAGCCCCTGCCTAACCCTGCTGTGGGGCAGCCCCCCATTGCTAGATACGCACAGCCTATAGGGCAGCCCCCCACCCTGCTATGGGGCAGCCCCTGCCTAACCCTGCTATGGGGCAGCCCCCCAACCCTGCTATGGGGCAGCCCCCCAACCCTGCTATGGGGCAGCCCCCCACCCTGCTATGGGGCAGCCCCCCACCCTGCTGTGGGGCAGCCCCTGCCTAAACCTGCTATGGGGCAGCCCCTGCCAAACCCTGCTATGGGGCAGCCCCCCCTAGATACGCACAGTCCATAGGGCAGCCCCTCACCCACTCCAGCTATGGGGCAGCCCCCAACTCCAGCTATGCAACCCCCCTGGGGCAGCCCCCTGACCCTGCTATGGGGCAGCCCCCCGACCCTGCTATGGGGCAGCCCCACCCACTCCAGCTATGCACAGTCTGTGGGGCAGCCCCCCATTGCTAGATACGCACAGCCTATAGGGCAGCCCCCCAACCCCTCTATAGGGCAGCTCCTCCTCTAGATACTCACATCCTATAGGGCAGCCCCCCACCCTGCTATAGGGCAGCCCCTCCTCTAGATACTCACATCCTATAGGGCAGCCCCCCACCCTGCTATAGGGCAGCCCCCCCTTCCCCAGCTCAGCTCCTCCATGGGGGGCCCAGCTCCCCCCTTTGGGGGTCTCCCCCCAGTTCCCCCCCCCAGCCTCCAATAAAGCTTCTTGTGCCCCCCAACTCCTGCCTGGTGTCTTGGGGACCCCCCAGCCCCATGGAGCCCCCCAGGGCTCTGCCCCACAAATCCGGGGGGCCCAAACTCTGGGGATGGGGGGGGAGCCCTGTGCCATGGGGGAGAGGCTGGATCGATACTGGGTGGAGGCCAGATCAATGCCGGATCAATACTGGATCAATGCCAGATCAATGCCGGATCAATGCCGGATCAATGCCAGATCAATACTGGATCAATGCTGGGTCAATACTGGATCAATACCTGATCAATACCGGATCAATGCCGGATCAATACTGGATCAATACCTGATCAATACTGGATCAATGCCTGATCAATGCTGGGTCAATGCCAGATCAATGCTGGATCAATGCCAGATCAATGCCGGATCAATGCCGGATCAATGCCAGATCAATACTGGATCAATGCTGGGTCAATACTGGATCAATACCTGATCAATACCGGATCAATGCCGGATCAATACTGGATCAATGCCAGATCAATACTGGATCAATGCCTGATCAATGCTGGGTCAATGCCAGATCAATACTGGATCAAT